>NC_142802.1:4280933-4316646 GCF_049724085.1 Artemia sp. Qi Xiang Cuo | reverse complement strand
TCTCTGTGTGTGTGTTTGTGTCGTCTCTGTGTGGATGTTGTCTGTGTGTGTGTGTGTTGTCTCTATGTGTGTGTCGTCCCTATGTGTGTTTTCTGTATCTGTGTGTGTGTGACGTCTCTTTGTGTTTGTCATCTCTATGTGTGTTTGTCATTTCTGTGTGTGTGTGTCTCGTCTCTCTGTGTGTGTTGACTCTGTGTGTGTGTGTATCGTGTCTGCATGTGTCGGCTCTATGTGTCTGGTCAGTGTGTTTGTACTCTCTTTGTGTGATTCGTCTCTTTTTGTACGTCGTATCTGTGTGTTTGTACTCTGTGTGTGTGAGTGGACTCTGTGTGTGTCGTCTCTGTGGGATGTTTCTGTATCTGTGTGTCTGTCATCACTATGTCTTTGTTGTCTCTATGTGTGTGTGTCGTCTCTGTGTGTGTGTGTCTGTTCTGGGTGTTTGTCCTAACTTTTCGATTGTCCTCGCGGATTTTTTGTAATAAAATTTTTTGTTTTTTCTCTGTTTTTGTTTCGTCTCTTGTTTCGTTTCGTCTATATATGTGTCGTCTCTGTGTTTGTCGTCTCTGTGTGTGTGTCGTCTCTATGTGTAAGTCGTCACTTTGAGGTGTCGTCTCTGTGTGTGTGTCTCTCTCTATCTGTGTCGTCTCTGTGTGTTTGTCGTCTCTGTGTGTGTGTCGTCTCTATGTCTTAGTAGACTCTTTGTGTGTGTCTTCTCTGTGTGTATGTGTCGTCTCTGTGTGTTTTTTGTCTGTGTGTGTGTGTTTTATGTGTCTCTTTGTGTGTCTTCTCTTTGTGTTGTTAGCCTCTTTGTGTGTGTGACGCATCTGTGTTGGTGTAATCTCTATGTGTGTGTTGTCATTTCTGTGTTAGTGTCTCGTCTCTCTGTGTGTGTTGACTCTTTGTTTGTGTATAGTCTTTGTGCATGTGTCGTCTCTATGTGTCGTTTCTGTGTGTTTGTCCTCTCTGTGTGTGATTCGTCTCTTTTTGTCTGTCGTCTCTGTGTGTTTGTCGTCTCTGTGTGGAACTTATTCACGGATACCTAAAACCGTCAACGGTTAGACTGTTGCCCCTAGCGGTAACCATGCCATGCTCTACACACATATCAACAATATATTTTTTGTTTTTTGTTTTCCGTTTTCACAATGGGGTCCCAATCGAGCTCATGTCCATCGCTTAGCATTCAGGTCTTGACAAATAAAGCCCAGATAGTCGGACCCCATCGCTCCAATCTGAACAATGACTAAGACCCCAATTCTGAGCTAGTGAATTTCAACCATTAAGGCTGGTGGACTACGACCCCACTTCTGAGCCAGTGAATTTCCACCAGTCAGGCTGGTTGACTAAGACCCCAATTCTGAGCTAGTGAATTTTAACGATTTATTTTGGTGGACTGGTATTTCAATACTGAGCCGGTGGATTTCCGCTATTTAGGCTGGTGGACAAACACCACAAAACTGAGCTAGTGGATTTCATCCATTCTGGCATTTTGACTTTTCATTCCCACTTAAATTTAAAAAATAAGCATTTTCAACTAGAAATAAGGAGCATCGTTAAAAACTAGGACGACTGGAAATTATCCCTTGGATGAAGTTAGCTACCCCCTCGGAAATACCTTGTTCTTTATGTTAGACTTTGACTTTTCATTCCCAATTAAATTAATAAATAATATTTTTCAACTAGTAATTATGAGAATAGTTATAAACTAAGACGAATGGAAATTATCCCTTAGATGAAATGAGCTACCCCCTCCAAAATATCTTGTTCTTTATGTTAGAATTTGACTTTTCATGCCCAAATAAATTAAAAAATAAGCATTTTGAGCTAGAAATAAGGAGCATCGTTAAAAACTAAGACGAATGGAAATTATCCCGTATATGAAGTTAGCTACCCCCCTCCGAAATACCTTGTTCTTTATTTTAGACTTTGACTTTTCATTCCCAATGAAATTAAAAAATAAGTCCTATCATCTTGGAAGTTATTAATGTAGTTGTTAAGCAGAAAAATACTTAATCAAACTTTTATGTCTTCGCTCAAGGTTGAAAGGAGTTATGGCTAGGGGGATGAGTCCTAAATCCATCTGAATTCATTGTGATGATGAGTCATAGAACCCTCTGGAAGTTACCAAGGGAAGGAGTCGTTTAACACGCGGTAACAATTAAAATAAATAAAATTCCCAAAAAAATAAAACCGAATATACACGCTTTTTAAATGAACAACGTGTAAAGTAAAAATCAAAAGGCTTAAAAAAACAGAACCCCCTCAAACCCCGTGAAGTCGTTTTAAAAGGTATAACAATTATTTATTTAACAGAAATACTCGCTTTCAATTGAACGGAAAAAATATAAGAATTAATTATTTAACAGAAATTCTCGCTTTTTTGAACGAACACCATGTAAAGAAAAAATCACACGGGCTTTAAACAACAGAGTCCTTCAAACGGAAATTTGAAAATTAAGAGAATTTAAAAGTTAAAAGGTAAACCACGGCTCCTGGGGGAACCTAGAGACCGTTTGAGGACGGGAGGGTTCCTGCGGGGTGGGGGGGGGGGCAGCAGAGCCCTGTGGGGTTGTGGTAGGGGACCTCACGGCTAAACCACGACAAAGCACTACTCTCGTGGAACTCAATCCCCATTTGACTCAACCCCCGTGCAACTGACTCCCCCTTGTAACTGAACCCCTGTATAACCGACACCCCCGTGCAACTGTATCCCCTTTAACTGAACCCTCGTGCAACTGACCCCTCCATGCAACCCATCCCCCTCAAAACACTTTTCAGCCATTTCTTTTTAAATTCACAATACTTTTCAAACATTACTTATGTATTATACAGATCACATCAGCGAGGTAAAGCTAGGTGAAGTCACAATGTCATTCTATCGTTACTTTTCAATTAAGCTATTGAATACTTTCTAGCAATGTCTATTGTAAGCGTCAAATCTATTAAGTATCTGAGCCTATTCTTTGTATTGCTGATGCAAGCATCCCATTCTTTAATTACCCGTGAGGCATTCTTAACCATCGCAATACCTTTACGCAAATATCTTTTCGCAAAAAATTCACAAATCTCGCAAACTAGAGAAGTAATTACCCTTTTCAAAAACATTAGTCCTTCTATTAATGAACCCATGAAACGAAACCAGTCTGATAGCATCACACAATCTCGTTCCTAGTTCCAAAAATGGAATGCATGTAGCTTTCGTATTAATAGTTCTAAAAACCTATTAGCCAAGTTTAAAAAAAAAAAACTACTAATCAACTTACAGATGAATGACCACGGATTTAACCTAAAAAAAAACTTGTATATCAGGAACTAGAAATCTACGTCAGAAAAACTTGTCCTTAAATTGCGTAAATTTCATTTGCTATATGTCTGGGCAAAAAACATGGAGATTGCTATATGTCTGGGGGAATCCAGAAGGCGCATTCTACTGTTGCTTTCATAAAATATGTTGTTTAAGGTCTAAAATAATAATAATTTTTTTTCCTGATTCAGGCTGACTGTACTTGTTTTTTTTGCACTTTCCAAAGTCCATCATATCTAATATCCACACTGGGGACATTTTCCCTAAATTTCGCAGCTCTGCTAAACCCGTCTTCCCCACTTATCCTCCTCGTCTGCCACACCTTATTCGCCGATCCTTAATGTTACTGTCACGTATCGATAGTTTCATCCCCTTTATCATGGAACACCTTAACCATTCTTAACATATTTTCTGAACTAAATAGATTTCCTCGTCTCTTTTTAGTTTCACAGTTCGTTTCTTTTATTTTTACTTCTTTGTGACGCAGTTGAAGCTCTATTTTTTTGTTTCACGTTTTGTGCTCAACGTTTTTTTACCCAAGAACTAATTTTTACTTGTTTAATTTTAATCAATTTTTTATACTTTTTTTCTTACTGATTTTTTATTCATTTTATGCCTACAATTTATGTTTTGATTTTAATATTATTTAACTTTAGAAACAAATTCAACTTCTTTAGCTCTTGATGATTGTTTTTCAATAGATATAGATACTAAGTTTAAAAAAGCTCTATGTTTCAGAACCAGTAATTCCACTATTTCGGATTTTTAGTAAAAAAACGGATATTTGTCGGATTTTTATTTTTCTAGATTTTCATTTTCTACTGAAGAAGGATTTTCAAACTAGCGAAATGGGTGTACCGTTCTCTTAATGATTAAAATAGAAACAAGCCTATCACTAGTTTAAGAAAGGCGAAACTTTTGAAAATTTGTTGCAGTTTTGTTCTGCAATAAGGAGTTTGAAATACAAGTAGATCTCATTTATATGGTTGAGTGTTGTGATGGGAAAGCGGAAACCATATTCAACCTTATTTGCAATGTTCTTCAAGATGAAAATATACCTAAAGAGAACTGGGTTGGATTCTGTGCGGACACGTGTCATACTATGCTTGGGTGTGATACCTCGGTTGTGAGCAGAGTAAAAAAAAAACTTCCATCTGTGATATGTGTAAAGTGTAGCAGCCATTCAATTCATTTAGTTGCTTCTTATTCTTGCAAACAATTGCCAAAGCAATTGGAAGATCTGTGTCACACAGTATACAATCACTTCAGCATGAGTGCCCAAAAAAAACGCTCTGAGTTCGAATTGCACCAGAAGTTTACAGACCCCCTAGTCCTGAATGTGCTTGCCCCAGGTCAGACACGCTGGCCGTTTTTTCGGATGCGCGTTGAGCGACTATTGCATTATTGGGATGCGCTTAGTAGCTACTTTCAGGGAGTAGCAGCTGAGGATCCAACTCACGCGAATGACAGGGTATCGTAAACCCTAAAAATTCCACTGCTTCGGATTCAACTTGACTTCCAGCTCTATATGCTGGAGCTGTATACAGATTTTAATCTTCTTTTCCAATGTGAAAAACCTTTGTTTCACAAAACAAAATTAGAGGTGGAAATACTTCTAAGAAGTCTGACCATGAATTTCATGAAGACTAGCTACATTAGGTCAATCTCGCCATTGAATCTCGACCCTGACAAAGCAAACGAATACCTTTCAGCTGAAGCTCTGTACTTGGGGATGGCAGCTGACAAGTCTTAGAAGCTTGCAGTCAAATCCGTACACAAAAGCAGATGAACGTGAAGTAAAGGCCATCTATGAATGTGCTTGTAAGTTAAATGTGGTGGCGGTGAAGCAAATCAAGCATCGATTCTCGTTTGAGGACGAACTGCTTACGTTGTGCGAAATCCTTGACCCTACGAAAGCTTTGAACGTAGGTGCAAATGGTCTTCTGCAAAAGATTCTACTGAGATATAGCGCACCGTCTGGGGATGGAAGAAAGATAGTAGAAGAATTACGGAGTTCACTGCTTTTTGATCTTCTAAATGTGACACATGTCTGTGATTTTTGGCGTCACAAGGGTTCTATAAAAACACCAAATTGTGTTCAGCGGTTCTTTAACATAATCTGCATTGTCCAATACCTCCTGACCTTACTATTATCAAACATTGTTGTAGAGCGGTTCTTGTCAACCTTGAAAGATATTAAAACAGATCATGGAAACTCGCTCTAAAGTATGACCATTACCTCAATTATGCAGGCCAAGTTTGGCATGAAAAGAAAAAGACATGTGTCCCATGATTTAGAGGTCGATGCCCCCCTCTTAAAACTACTCAGAACTGTAAAAGCCAAAGCGACGGCTGAGGAGTGCGTTCAGTGTAGTTAAAAAAGTGCAAATAAAAAAAAAAAAATAAATGACGAAAGTTTGTTTTGTATTTGAGGAAAAAAAGATTTTATATAAATTTTTTAAAGGTGAAAAAGACTAAAATTGAGTGTAAATAAGGTGCAGATTTTTTTGGGAACGTTGGATATATATATATATATATATATATATATATATATATATATATATATATATATATATATATATATATATATATATATATATATATATATATATATATATATATATTTCCATTGAGGAAGGAGGAGGAGCTGTAGGACAGACAGTGTAAAAACTAGTCTTTTGAAAAGAAAAAGATTACTATGCGACATAATATTTTCAGATTTGTCGGTTGGAGTCGGAAAACTGTTGGATTTTAGACTAGTGTAGTGTCGGAAAAAATGTCTGATTTTCTGTGGTCGGGTGTCAGCATTTTCAAAGTTTTTAAACTGACTGATCGGAAATCTGGTAGGAACGAAATTGAAGCACTGTTCAGACCAATAAGAAGTATTATTTTGTGTAAGCTAGCCTTCCGTGTATTTTACTTTCCTAAATTATCATTAACCGGTTGACGATGCGTTATTGCCCTTTTTTCCCTGAAGTTGAAGTTGGAGCAGAATTTTCTTTTAGTCTCATTAATAATATTAATAAAAAATTTAGATGACTTAAAATCTTCGCAATTCCCTGTCTTTTGTAGTCAGAGAGTAAGTGAAGTTGTTTAAGCATCCGACCAGACTAAAGGCATATTTAAAATAATATTTAGTTAACGATAAATTAATAACACAGACCCATGCATAATAAGGTTTATCTGTTTGGCTAGATCAGATGGAAAATTTTAACCATACATTTTATTTTACTTGAAGATCGTATATCCATCACGATCACCATACGCTTAATATCTTATACAGTTTCTTCTTTTTTTTAATGTAGTCAAGGGTTAATAATGGAACTCGTCGTACAGATAACAGTTCAAATAGTGACAAATCCTTTTATTAGACAGTGAAAATAATAACAACAAAATCTGAATATTTATATCACATATACTGTGACCTAATAAAGGGATTTATCCCTATTTGAACTGCTATTTGTACGTCATGGAAAGGCAGTGTGATCTTCAAAATACCTAAAATTAAGCTCGTCATAACCAAATACTAAAGAAGTTCAAATAAACTGAAATTCGGTGCTGTTTTTAGCAAGCTCATAAATTTAACTAAATTTTAATACAGACGGGTCCGACATTAGCTAAATCTCGGCGTTAACTAGTTCTGATGTGAATAAACCATAAGAACTGCTTATACTTGTTCGTTGGTAAATGTAACTATACAACGAGGTGTACTAAATTACAAATACAAAATTGAATTACTAACTAAAATGCTGTTTTGAATAAAATAATTTTAAAAAAGATAATATCTAATTATTTTTAATGGTAATATTTGATTATTTTTTTAATTAAATATTTATATAAAACATATTTTAAAATATAAAATATATATTAAAATAAAAATATATGTTTTAAATGCTTGATAGTTATCCCAAGGTAGATATTTACGCAATGCTGATTTTAAGCGGATTTCATATACATCGTCTTTAATAATATCTCAAAAGCCCATTCAGTTGAAAGCAATTCCCTCAGATAAAATACTAACTCATTCAGAAGCTAGTGAACAGTCAATGGCCTTATACTCATCCTCAGCAAAGGTAGTAGTAGCTCTGAAGATTCTTGAGCCAACACCTTCCAGTAGCTCCATAAACTCTAGCTACACAGGCGGGATCGTGCCTTTGCAACTGACCGGCGTCAGCTGAAGAAGTGGCGACAATTGATCTAAACCCTGTCTCGTAACAGCTTGTTGATACGGTCTTTAATATTTTATCGCCAGGAAGTAGTTCATTCTCTTAAGTATTGTCAGATTGTAAAAGAAGAAGAATATAATTTTCAAGCACGTGCTTATTTGAAGAAGAAGAAGAATCTGCGTCTTAATGTAATCAGACAACAGAAATAACGTTTTCAATGACAGAACGTAATTCAAAAAGTACACAAGAATTTAGAAACAATGGAAATGGCAAAACAAAACTTGTTTGTACCATCCTACGCTTTTGGCAACGCGTTCAAGCGAGGTCAGAAAATGAATGACTAAGTAATTACGATTTTTCAATAGAGTCCGCTATGAAAAAAGAAAGAAAAGAAGCTTGACTGAAAAATAACAGTTTAGAATAGAGTTTAGCATACATGGCAATATGTGCACTACTTCAATATCCAAGAATAAGTTCTGACAGAAGGAAGCAAGTTTTGATAACTTCTCTTAAATCTTCCCGGAAAACTTCGAAAAGAGACTATATTGAAACATATCTAAAACGAATGCCAAGATGGAATCCAATTGGTATTTTGTATTTAATAATATATGCTTCAAAAAAAGCTTTTATTTATTTTAGAAAAAAAAAATTTCGGTTGAAAAAACTATTCTTTTTTTTTACTTTGATACAAATTAGAAGCGAACTGAATATTCGTCTCCGTGCCTTTTTTTCTGCCAATGAGGAATTTGGGTTCCGAAGGCAAATTCGACTTCTGTCGGAACTTAGCTCAAAGATATGGAAGTACACGCAACTTCATGAGAAGAAATCCGGTCGGAGCGAATATCAAAAACAAGTTTAAATGCTGTACTCATTAGAGTAAGAAGTTTTCCTCAAGAGATATGTTGCTAGACCGGTTATGGTAATTAAGAAGGAACTACGTGACGATTTTTGTAAAACATAAATTTAAAAGCCACAGTTTCCTGTTAAGCGAGGAGCATCGATTGGTCTAATCTGTTACCAGGCATCTCATTAGGTTCTCAAGACATTTAGAAGTTTCAGTTTTTTTTTAATATATTACAGTCTTTTTCCTAAAACTGAGAAGCCATTGGGAAATGAAGCTCTTGATATCATTTTAGTTTCTTCTTGTACCTTCAACACAAAAAAAAGACTTGCACAAATTGACTGGCAGACTTCGTCTGTAGCATGTATTGCGATCTTTCGTACCCCTCTATCTTTTTAAGAAATGTACTCTTGTGTTAAAAATTTGCGGCTTTCAAGCACATGCAGAAATATGCAATACTCATCCTAGATTTACTCTTAGAAGCGATGCAAAGAATAATATATTTAGACGCACTCTCCCCCATTGAGCCTGTAGACACTAATCATTGTTTTTAATAAGGAAGCTAAGTCTAAGTTTTACGGGTCACAACGCACTTTATTCATTTGCACTTGGTTCTCCCATACTGTGAGATACACATGGCAGCAACAGATGTCCTCCAAAACGTGCAATTTTGGGATAGCGACCAATACTCGTCCAATGATCTGTCCGCAATAAAGGCGAATTTTTCTAGGGAGTAACCTATTGTGGTCCTCCACCTACTATTCAGGCCAGGTGGCTACTATTTTTCCTCAGGCCAGATGGCTTCTAGCGATATATGCAAATAGGCAGCCCTCCATGGTGCTCCCAATGCTTCCAAAGTCTTTCGCAAATCTCCTCAGCTACCAAGAATTGTTTTTGCCCTCTTTGTATATCGTCAGGTGGGGTGTCTGCTGTGGTGCGGTATGTAATTAATATTATGTCTATTTTTTCTTTTCTCTTTCTTCTTTCTTTGATTGATTATTCATGTATTTCGTTATTTATTACTTTAGTTGTTTTATCTGTGCAAAACAAGCATATCTCTCAGCCAGATATTTGTATATTTAGTATGTTATGTATCACAACTTAAACTAGGAATGCCTAGAAAATCTCCATACATTATCGAATCTAGAGAATGTTACCATCACATATGCTACGCACAGAATAATCTCTGTCACTTTATCAATATCAATACCTCCGACGTAAAGGCTGCTAAACTATTAATGAGTGAATTCGACATAGCCTTAGTCTTACTAACATTTATTTGTAGACAGTTGGGCAGGCTTTTTGTGGTTAAGTGATTTAGACCATTCTTTACCTCTTTACTAAAGTTTATTAGGTGGGCCACATTGTCTTTAAAATCTCAAAAGTAAAGCGACTACCCCGAACAGAGTTGAATTCTTCCATAAGACTGACACGCTCGCAGAACAAAGTCGATGACTATTTCAAATTTCTTTAGAGAAAGCATATCACCCTGTTTTACCCCGAATTTAACACTTAAGTCCATCCGTCAAGCCATTTTCAAATTACAGAGCACACAGTTGTTTTCATAGACATCAACTGATATTTCAATTTTCTCATGTATTCCGCAATATATATCCGCAATTCACCACATTCCATCACGGTGTATAGTCTAGACTTCTTCAAAAATTCATTGAAAACAAGAAGAATCTATGATTCCCAATCATTGAATTCCCCTAGTAACCCATCAAGTATAATCAACAAATCACCGAGATCTACTTGGACGAAACCCAACTTGTTCATCGCAGAGAACATCATTCACTGGCCGTTGAAACCAATTTAAGTCGACTGTAATTTGATTCATCTTCCGTTGTCACATACTGCCCATTTCATCTTTTTTCACAGTTTGAAAATGACACCGTTTTTTCCACTCTGATGGGACGACACCTTCTGACAAAATTTTCATAAACAGCTGGAATAGGAGATCCCCCAAAGCCTATATACCGTACTTGAATAAGTCGAGTACCATCATGTCCTACATTGCTTTTCTAAGATTCACCAGGGCAACATCAACCTATTCCAGTGGCACATCCAGGGGGCCCAGGGGAGCGCCCCC
The DNA here is from genome assembly GCF_049724085.1 of Artemia sp. Qi Xiang Cuo. NCBI lineage: Eukaryota > Metazoa > Arthropoda > Branchiopoda > Anostraca > Artemiidae > Artemia > Artemia sp. Qi Xiang Cuo. Next base: position 4,306,246 of record NC_142802.1, on the reverse strand, counting down.
CCCCCTAACGTAGTCTAAAGTAGTGTAATTTACCTAATCAACGCAAGTTTGCGTTAATTAAACTTGCTCCTAACGCAAGCTTATCGGATCAACCTATTTTGCCCCCCCCCCTAAAAAAATCCTGGATCCGCCCCTGACCTATTCACACAAGATCAGGCCTGGAATACTCTAAAATCACACAGATGTGTATGGGGAATACTGAACGGTTCCCGGAGAACTGGCTGTTTTAAAATTTTAGTGATGTACACTTCGTCGTTTGCTCACGTCCCTGTCGTGATTAAATAATCGATTATCTTTATCTTAATGCTAATCGATTATCTTATTACTAAGGCTGAACAGCAGGGATCTGTTTACTAAGCATATAGACAGTTTTACTACCCCAAACGCTTTACAGAATAGACTACCTATTGAGCAAGATTTTCTATATACTGTCTCTTGCGATTCCCAGTGGCTTTATTAGCTGCTTTCTGTACAATTTCGCAATGCTGCTTAAAATTATCTCAATAATATCTATTATAACTATGGCTAGATAATTCTTCATCAGTGAGAGATTTTACTTCTTAATAAGTAAGCATATGTAGTTGCTGACACCTCTTTTCTTTTTTATTTTATTGTTTAAGTATTGATTCTTAATGCTAATCTTGTTTGGTGTACCCATCGATTGCCAGGGCATAAAAACGATCATCGAGGGCGAAAGCATAACTTTGTTGTTGCACTATATCAATCAGTCTATGCCCCGTGAATTCACTGATTGAGTTATTTGACATGACCTTAGTCGTAGTCAGTTGGTAGTCTTCTCAGTAAAATTCAGCGCAACGGTACATCCTCAAGTTAGTATAAAAAGTTGCAGCATTATATCAAATTTGTGCAGCACAGAAAACCCAAGATGAATTTTCTTAAATCGGTTCCCTTGCATAGCAGATCAAAATTATAGAACTGAATAATTTTTTGGCGTAAGCACATTTTCTGACAAATATTACTACTATGGCGCTCCATTATGTAATACAGCAGAAAAGCGAAACAGTTGAAACAAGATATTTATTCTACTTAAAAAATAATTGGCAAGATGGATAATGCCATCTATCTGTCTTTCTTTTTTATAGGGTTTTACCGCAATGTATTTTCTTTTGATATTTGTCCTCTTTATGAAATATATTAAATAAGTTTTATTAAACTCTTATTAGCCCGATATATTCAATGTAAGAAGAAGAAGAAACACAAATGCACTAGTTAATTAAACAATCTAAGTTTTCAGCAAATCTTGCGTGCTATTAGCATTCAGAGCGCTTTTGAATGGGTTACAGGGTTATAAAGTTAGACAATTATCGCAGCAGATTCACTAAAAAATTTAATATTTTAGACAATAGACAACTAGGTTATAATTTATTTTTTATTTAGACAAAATCAGTAAACACAAGCAATTGCCATGGCAAGCGAGTATATTTAACTATTTAAGATTATTAAATACAATACGTTTAACTATTATTGTTCCCATATGATTATTTTATGAAGTAAAATTGAATACCACCATGAAAGCCCTAGAAGGAACGCCACTTAATGCAGGACCTCTTGAGGGCTAACACCCACCCATGCACTAAAATTCTTACTTTGTTTACAGCAATCCCAGCAAGATGTTATTACAATGCTGCACAACCTTAAAGGAAGCTAAAAAAATGTTCTTTCTAGAAACGCTAAACGACAAGCAAGGAAACGGTAACAATTCAAACATACGGTCCCCTACCCAAGACACCTTTGAAGCGTAAGAAGCCTTTGAAATTTTGAAGGTAGTTCAAATGTATTAAGGAATAGCCTATATCAATGGTGCCTAGTTATTAGTCGAGATAAACTTTTCGTTTCACATGTAGCACATGTTTCATTTCACTCACAAAAAGAAAATAGCCTTGGAGTAAACTTGAAATACTACGCGTTTCCTATTTCCATCTACAATTAGTTTTAAATGAGGCGTAAGAACACTCTCAATAAAATGAATATGATGTTACCGTCTCCCATTTAGAGGCAGTTTTATAGATAAATTACGTTTGATTCTTATGAACCTTAGTAAAGGTAATTCAGATTAAAAAGCTTGTTTATATATATTGAAAAGAAAACTATCCTTTTTGTGACTGGTTGAACTTCTAGAAAACAAGAACATATATTTGTAGATGACAAATTATATTAAAATACCGCATTTTTATGCTAAAAATATTCTCTTTATGGCTAATTGAGATCGCACTACCAACAATATTATTGGGAGCTTCAAGGGTTCAATAACTGGGTTCCGCTAAAAGCGACATCTCCAGGAAAGCCATACTGGGAAGTGTCGCTGCAAGGAAATCACTATATTGAACTTTGACTTGTTAATTGTTTTTTCACTACCGTGTATAAATCACCGAATGTGAATCATCGCATATGAATCAATATGGATTTCAATATAAATCACTGTAAACTTGGCAGTGGGATGTAGATTTCGTTTTCACCACCGCATAAAGTTTTTGCAATTAATAAAATAAAATTGTCCCAACCAATCCCAAGTGTTTTTTTTTTTTTTTTTTTTACAATAAATGTCAGTTTTTGTTCAGTACAGTTAGCAACATATCTCTTTGAGAAAAACAGCAAAAAAGAGAGAGATTTAGGGCATGCTATGGCAAGATGGGGAATGCACAATTGGTACCTCACAGCCGTGCGGAAAGTTGCCATCCCGCAAACTCTCACTGTCCTACCTGTAAAGATCCAAAATCTTATTTTACTATAGGGTGGCAGCAACTTTAGGAGTATCTTTTGAACTAATATTGGTACAAAAGTGGCAAATTATATTTCATGTTGTGCATGAAATCTTATTTTGATATAGGGTGGCAGCAACTGTAGGAGTACCTAAAGAACTAATATTTCATGTGTTGCATATGAATAATTTGTGGCATTAAAATAATACATTTGTAAATGAAAAGAATTATGAATATTTGGGACAGTATTTGAATATGATACATTTGTGAAAAAAAAATAAAAAAAAATGGATTTATGAATGAAAATAATTTTGAGGTTTTTGGACAGTAAAGATCCGAAATATTATTTACTATAGGGTGGCAGTAATTTTAGGAGTATCTGATGAAGTAATATTGACAAAGAAGCTGCACATTATATTTCATGTTTAACATATGAATAAATTTGTTGCAGGAAAAAAAGGTAATGGTGTAAAAAAAAAATACATTTGTAAATGAAAAAAATATGAATTCTAGGGACAGTAGATACAAGAAATCTTGGTTTACTATAGGGTGGGAGTAACTTTAGGAGTATCTAAACTAACAATGGCAAAGGTGTGGCACATTATATTTCATGTTTTGCATATGAATAAATTTGTGGTGTGAAAAAAAGAGGCAATTTTCTGAAGAAAAATCAAATAAATTTGTAAATGAAAAGAATTACAAATTTTGGCAAGAATATAGTACAGAAGATACTCACCAGGCTGGTATTAAAATTTAGATATAGTATGGTTAATTATAAATAAAACATAGTAGCACCTTTGATCTGAATCAATGACTATTTACAATGACTAAAATCTCTTGAAGTAATTCTTCACCTGCCTATCATATTCAATCTTTTCAAAAAAAAAAAAAAAAAAAAAAAAAAAAAAAAAACATTCGCGAATTCAGAAAATGTTGATCTTGTTTGACTAAAATCATATTTCTTTTTGTGACTAATGTAAGCTGTGATTTTTGTAAACTACAACTAAATTTCTCTTGAGAGGGGGGGGCAAACTGGGGTTGGAGGGGGAGGGCAAACTGAGGTCTGGGAGGGGGAGTTGCCCCCCGCTCCATAGGAAATTACGCTCCTGACCAAAATCATATTTCATTGATATCAAAGGTGTGTTTACGTCGTCCCAGTTATGAGCAATGATTTTTTATAGATGCGCGGAAACAAGTGATTTGCTGTGAAATATAAAAATAAGACTCTCGGATACAAACACAATTGTTTTGTAAATGAAGAAATTAACAAGTTTTATTTTTATGGTTCGAAGTTTTCGAGTCTTGTGCTCAAAATACATCTATAATTTTCCCCCATAATCGTTCGGTATGTTGGAGAACTCATAGAAAGGTCTTTCCCGCAAGTTGACGATAATCTTAAGGAAGAAAAAGAAAATGATGAAATTGTTTGAATGTAATAGAAAAAGGCATATTTCTATTTAGCTATATTGATAAAAAGAGAACAATCTTTTGAAAAGGAAATGCATACCAAAATGATAATTTTCAGAAAGACTGCGGTTAGTAACGAATTTCCTAACTCACTAAAATACAGTTGTTAGTCAATATCGTTACAAGATTCAATATTCATTTAATAAAAACAGCTTTCATAGTTTTGGCCTAGGTCGCAAACTAATTATGCTATTTTTACGACACCAATAAATTACAAGGTGAACAAACTACGAACGATTAAATGCACTGACAAAAAAAAATAAACAAAAGAGTTCGTAAAGGATTGATACAGCATCTCAACAGTTCAATTGTATTTCTGCTTCGGGCTGGCAGACCCTTTATACAAGGAAATGGCAGCTATGAACAATGCTTCTGACTTGCAAGTTGTGAGTGTCCAAACCTGAGGATAAGTTCTTATCTGCACTCATGGAGGGCATTTTTAGCGACTATTCATAAGACACATAATTTGCATCTAGTATGATATTTGCAGCACGTTTCTGCACAGCTTCAATGTTACAACTGAGATATTCGGTATTGTGCGCTTAAAAGCCACAGACAAAATATGCATACTCATGCAATGGCCGCACACAACACAGTTATGCCAGTTTGAGTTGCATTGTAAAAAACCAGGGTTCTCCAAAGTAACGAACGATCTTAAGGCGTAATTTCCTTCTTTACTAGGTTTTTAACATGTGGGTTAAAGGAGCAGTCTAAGCTAAAAGTGACACTGAGTGTAACTGCGGTTGAGATAACTGGGTATCATGGTTTAGGATAGAAGAGATAACGTTTCAAAAGGTTGAACCTCATCACTTTTGTTTGTTCTCGTTTATTTACAGCCCATATGTGTAAGACTGGCCGACAAAAGTCGATTTGAGGTCACTACTGGGCTACGGAACAAATTGGTGCTTGTCCACTAGGTATATTAGCAGCATCATCAAAGTATTTAAAACGATCCTCGACTCTCGAAAGCACGTAATTTATAACCGCTAGAATCAGCAGGTCTGCAAGTTATGTGCCTTGAGGTGCACCGCATAATATCTCGGTCCATTCCGAGTCGAGATCCTCCGGGAAAAGTACAGAGACACGCTGATAACGGCCATGAAAAAAAAACTCAATAGCAAGCAGCAGAATACGTTTTTTACACCCATTATCTTTAAGTTTTCAGCAGCGGTAATATGGCAGATTAGGTCAAAGGCTTTTCGATTATCAGTTAAAAACAAGTCCACAATAGTATATCTTTGATCTAGCCATTTGGTTATTAGGTGGAATAATCTTATCAAGCAGAGTCGTGCTGCTTCTTTTCAGACAACCGTACTGAAATGGGTCAAGGGAAGGGCTAATTTGAGAAAGAAGTCCGCGGTAAATGAACGATTCAGTCACTTTGGCTAGGCTAGGAGTGATTGAGATCGGCCACTGCTGGTCACAAGATTTTGTACCTTTGACTTTGGGTATAACTCGTATGTATGCCTTCTTCCACGCTGAGGAAATCTTTGTTCCTTAAAACAAGGGTTTTTCCGTTAATCATTAAATTGAGGGGTTTGGCCAGGAAAACTGCATATTCAAACAGTACCTTACAGACAGTTCTCCAGGATAGGGTGAACTTGGGTAAATCCGACACATGGGTAACTTCGACACCTTTGTCTTATTTGGATCAGTGATGACAGATGTCTTTGGTTCCATGTACAATCTTCTTCCTTTAGCTTGGGTACTTGACAACAGTGTTTAATATTTCCGCCATTTTCAATTCCCTTTGTAGTAAAGCAATTTCAAAATTTTGAGGGCATTTTTGTTGGCCACGAGGTAGGTAGCAAATTTTAAGTGATTGTGCCGAAAAATAGAAAGATGATAAAATGATTCTAGATAGCTGATAAGTTAATAGGATGGTATAAGTAATTACTGTTATGCATTAGTATTTTATTCTCAAACCACTCAGGAGACAAAAGGGGTGTTGGACTTACCCCCCCCCCAAAAAAAAATCTCAATTTGGGGTAAATCTGACATGTCGGACTTTCCCCATACGGGGTAAATTCCGACAAAGGGGTCGGGCTTACCCCGTGTATACAAGTAGCTAGGTTTTGGCAATGCTAGCCTAGATTTCAGTGTAATTGTCAACTATTTATAATGTTAATAATACATAGTATACGTAATTCACAACATACTAACTGATCAGACAAAGAAGCAAAGAGATTTCTCCGACATACCTGCTGTTACTCTCGGAAAACCTCTGGAACTGCCCAATTATGTTAAACAGAGTATGGAAAATTCACAGAAGATCATGGAAAAATGGGGTATGGGGCTTAGTTCGTAAAGTTCGTAAAGGATTGATACAGCATCTCAACAGTTCAATTTTATTTCTGCTTCGGGCTGGCAGACCCTTTATACAAGGAAATGGCAGCTATGAACAATGCTTCTGACTTGCAAGTTGTGAGTGTCCAAACTTGAGGATAAGTTCTTAAAAGCACATTGCTTTACTCCCCCTCCCTCCTAATGTGCAAATATATAACCTAAATTGTATTTATTTACAATTTAGACTAATTGTATTAATTTACAATTATTTAGACTGGTGGTTTTAGCAGACCCTACACAATCAGTACTCATTTCACAAAGAATTGGTCAGGTGAAGACTGGTGGTTTGGGTTTAAGAAAAGGAACAACATCTCGCTTAAGGAACCCGAGCAACTTAAAAATCCGGAGGGCTGTGCAATAAGCAGACCCTTTCATCATTCTCGGATTTTATGGCCTGCTACAAAAAACAGCAGAAGAGTTTGACATCTTAGATAAACTAGAATGTTCGTACAACTAGAACAAAACTTCGTTTTGTCACGATCCTGATAGCCTTAAAATCGCTGGTGCTATGATAACCAGCAAAGCGGCAAACTGGTGGCAATGGGTGTGATAACACACCTATTCTCGCATGTATAAGTGCATTAGATGAGAAACTGCCACTGCTGGGGATCATTTCAGGGAAAAACACTTGGAGTTCATGGCTACCCGCTATAACTCCTGCAGATACATATTTTTCAGCTACTAAGAAAGGATGGAAGACAGCAGACCTCTTATATAGCTGGTTTAAAGATGTTTTTCTGCCTCAGGTGAAAGAAAAAGCCCTTCTTATTATTGATGGCCATAGCTTCCATTTATTCTTGGCACTTGTGGTACTCGCTTCAGAAAAGAATGTTACTATCCTCAAGTTGCCAGCCAATGCATCCCATGTTTTGCAGCCCCTTGACAGGGTTATTTCCAAAGAGCTGAAATCCTACTATGAGCAGAAGCTCGTGAACTGGCAACAAGCACACCCAGGTCACGTCTTACCAAAAGAGAGACTCGTGAAATTTTTATGTCAGATCTGGGAGACTTACCTTACCCCTTCACTGATTAAAAATTCATTTTAAATGAGAGGAATTTAGTATTCCGCTATTCCAGGACGTATTAACCACAACATGATTGACAAGGCCAAGTTTGATCCAGCCAAGTTAAAACGACATGTTGAGATAAAGACATCAGAGACTCGAAATTTAACAAGAGCGAAAACCACAGCGAATACTGCAACTAATCAGTTAGTCCAAAAAAGATTCATGAGCATGAGAAATCATTTGAAGAACTTCTCTTGGACTCAGCCCAGTAGCCTTTTCTTGATGCTTTAGAACCCAGGACATCAGGTAGGCAGGGAATTGCTCGGGATGCTGAAGTGATCACATCTATAGAGGCTTTGAGAGGACTTGAACAAATATAGAAAGGGAAAAAAGAAAAGCTCGAGAACAAAAAAGAGAAAATAAAAGACAATATGCTCAAGCCAAAACAAAAAAAGATAAATAAAGATGATCTTTCCAATGAAGACTCTGACATTTCACTGGGCTCCGAAAGTGACCAGATGGACATCTGTTACATTTTTGGCAGTTAGAATGAAACAGAGGAGGAAAAGAAGCTAAAATAGAGCTAAATGAGTACTATACTGTAGCATACGATAACAAACGTGATCAACAAGGCTTGTATATAGGAAGGGGGCTTAATTTTCCTGACAAAAATCGTGTTTGCATAAAATATCTTGGCTGTCTGAGCCTAGCCAACTATTCATATGTCAAACTTTAGCGTAAAGAGCGAGGCGTTGAGGAGGGGACAGCCCCTTCATATACGGAATAATTTTTGTTCGTTTTAAGTTTTAACGTCGTTCCTTACTTCCTGTTAAAAAAAACTTGTTTTTTTAATTTATTTTTGAACGTTTTTGAATTAATGCAGGTTTTGATTTTGGCTCACCGTACATGAATAATTAAAACGAAATTTGCATATTAATTTTACTTTTATATGGTTAAATGGCTTTCTTGAAACTTGTGTAATTTTATTTACAAACGTTTTTAAAAGTAATAAATATGCGTAACTTACGAATTAAGTAACGTAATGAACTTCTATATTCATATATTTTTAATACGTATATATTAGGGGGTTCGCCCCCTAGTCAATACCTTGCTCTTTAAGCTAAAGTTCAAATCTTTTTCTAATTCTTTAAAAATGAGCCCTTAATCACAATCAGTTGATCAGTTGAAATTATTTGAAAAACTTGTTGTTTTTTTTATATTTAATTTCTGATCTTTTTCTTTAATAATGCTGGGAAATCCGGCGCCCCCTTAATAGCAATGTCCCTTCCCCCGTGAAATTTTAATTTCCGTTCCAATGAACCCTCCCACGATATTCTAGGACCACTGGGTCGATACGATCACCCCTGAAAAAAAAAAACAAATAAACACGCATCCTTGATCTTTATTCTGGCAAAAAATGCAAAATTCCACATTTTTGTAGATATATGCTTGAAACCTCTACAGTAGGGTTCTCTTATACGCTGAATGTGATAGTGCGATTTTCATTAAGGTTCTATAAATTTTAGGGGGTCGTTCCCCCTTCTTTTCTAAAATCAGCCAAATTTTCACGCGTAACTTTTGATGGGTAAGACTAAACTTGATGAAACTTATATATTTGAAATCAGCATTAAAATCTGATTCTTTTAATCTATCTATTTGTATCAAAAGATACAAATAGTATCTTTAGATACGATTTAGAGTTTTTTAGAGTTTCGGTTACCATTGAGCCGGGTCGTTCCTTACTTACAGTTCGTTACCACGCACTGTTTGATAGTTTTTACGATTAACAGACAATAGATATATACGATTAATAGAAAAATTATCACGATTAATAACTATCTATTGCGGTTTATTCAAACACCGCATTAATTTAGCAGCACCTTGTAATTAAAAAAAAAAAAAAAAAAAAAAAAAAAAAAAAAAAACCATTTAATAAAAGTTCACAGCCTTGTGTAGATTGTGATTCTGCTTCTATGCAACAGGTTTCTCCAGTGTTATTTGCATCTACAAAAAGGGTCAGAAAATGTTTACTTTCAAATGTTCGTCGACTAGAACTAAGGGAAAGAGGAGGAGGGTAAGGGAAAGAGGAAAAACTGACGGTACAAAATCATGCCTTCACACGAAGAGACAGACCAAGACCTGGTGTCGTGCTGGTGCTAGAGTCCAGATCCCAGCGCCTGATCCGGCACAGCAGATTCTGGCTCCATTTCTTCAACGACTACCATTTCCGATTGGTCGCCAAGAGTAAATGAGGCGCTATTCGTTTCTTCACAAACAACAGTCTTCTTTGATGTTTTAATACGTACGGACACACTTACAGATGTACGTTCTGAACAGAGCAACAAAAATAAGAAGCAATAGATAAAGAATATAAGAAGTAATAGACATAGATAAAGAGATAAGAAGCAATAGATAAAAAAGTAAAATAGAAGTAAAATAAGTTCATCGTAATCAAGCCTTTCCGTTATTATTATTTAAATCAAGAGAATATATACATATTATGTAACGAACTGTTTGATTAAGGAGGATGAATGGTAGTGTCCAATATATAAAATTAACTGGAGCTTTCATAAGGTTTCATTTTACATTAGGCATTACATGAGCGTTTTACGTTAAGATTCTACCTGTAATTTTTGTATTGTTACCGCTTATTAAAACGGACCGTCACAGTTGACGTTAATTAAAAATAATAATAATAACAAAAATGTCAAATTAAAAAAAAACAGTACAGAATAAAAGTTCACAGCCTTGTGTAGATTATGATTCTGCTTCTATGAAACAGGTTTCTCCAGTGTTATTTACGTCTACAAAAAGGGTCAGAAAAAATTTTACTTTCAAATGTACGTCCACTTTTTTGTCTTGAGAAGGCATGGGGTTTATTACCCCTACTCAGGTTTTTTTTAATAATAAAAAGACTAAGCAAAGGAGCGAGTCGGCTCAATAGTAACCGAAACTCTAAAAAACGAAACTTTAGTATCAATAGATACATCAAAAGAATCTGCTTATCAGGCTGGTTGCAAATATATATAATTTATCAAGTTGAGTATTACCCATCAAAAGTTACGAGCCTGGGGAAATTTGCCTGATTTTTGAAATAGGGGGCAATCTCCCCCTAAAATTAAAGGGATCTTAATGAAAATCACACCGTGAGATTCAGCGTACCAGAGAACCCTACTGAAGAAGTTTCAAGCTTCTGTCCGCAAAAAGTACAGTTTTGCTATTTTTACCAGAAGACAGATCACGATGGCGTGTTTATTATTATTTTTTTCCAGGGGTGGTTGTATCGAAATCATCGTCCCAGAAGATCGGGAGAGGGTGCATTCAAACGGAAATTAAAAGTCCTAGTGCGCTTTTTAAGTAATCAAAAAGATTGGAGGGCAAGTGGGCTCCTCTCCCACGCCCATTTTTTCACTAGAATTACCTGATAAAATTTTTGAGATTGCCATTTTATTCAGTACAATTGAAAGATTAAATAATATCTTTAGGTGTAGAATCCCCCCCCCCCCATAGTCCATGGAGAGAGGTCTGTATGTTATGAAATTCGTCCATTGTTTACGTATAGAATTTGCTGATGGGAAGTATAAGACAATTTTTTGGGGGGAGGGGGAGGGGGTTTGCTTTGGTTATATTTCTATAGGGAAAATCTTCCTTGTGGAGGGAAATTTCTGGGGGGGGGGTTAATATTTTAGAGGAAATGTTACACTGGGGAGATTTGACAAAATTACTATACGAAATTCTTTTTAATTGTCTTACATTCTCTTTGCCAAATTTTTCATGTGGAGATGTTCCGGTGGAATTATCCAGGGGCTTTTTCCGCGTGTTGTAGAGTTTAAAGTCTTATTCAAATGAAAGAGTGCTAAGGAGAATCTTTCAGATTGAATCGTCCGCAAGCAATTTTACAGGGAGGATGGAACTGCTGGAGGGAATTTGACGGGGGTGGGGGTGCACTTTACGTTGGATGAAATTCCCATAGAGGAGTTTTCCGTGAGGGGAGGGGTATATTTCATAGAGGGTGAACCGGACTTACCGGCATTATTAGAAAAACAAACAGAAAGGTCAGACAATTTGAGCCTTTTCTTTATGTCATGACGTTACCATAGGTTTGATACAGCCACCCTGTGAAAAATGCGAATTCTTTCTTAAAGTCCTTACTTATATAGATCGTATTTTTGGACAGTCATTGCTGTTCCTTGTTTTCCAACTGTAGATTTCATTGTCCATTTTTGTTCATCTTTACCTCAGAAAGTTGTGTCTATGTCTACTATATGTCTTTTTGTTAATAACAAATATGTCTTTTTGTTAAACATGGCCTTTACTATAGGCAACGCTAAAGCGTTGCATCTGAAAGACTGTTTCGAAAACTTATTTTCATTACAGTGGCTCTGAAAACTTATGGGTACTTTTTAGTAATATATATCGTAAACCAGAAATAATAACTGAGTAAACAAACAATCTGTATAGAGGTAATTTACTTTTTGGATACCACAAAAAACTAGCTTCAATATTCTATATTCTCTGTTCAATATTCTATATAATATTCAAATATTCAATATTCTATCTTCAATATTCAATAAACTGATAAATTGAATTTTAATGTATTTCAAGACCTCAATATTATATTTAATATTCAATAAACTGACAAATTGAATTTTAATGCATTTGAAGACCTATCAGAGCATTAAACAAAACGAATGGCTTCACTAAAGGCTTGATTAAGACGATATAAAAGAAAGAAAGAACGAGAGCAAGACAAAAAAAAGAAAGCCAAAAAATAAAAGCAAACAACAGAAAATAATAGCCTCGGCTCATTTGGAAGCCTTCAAAACCAGCATGCACTGCAACCACAGTAAAAAAAAATTCATTCAAATCCAGCTCTCTTTCGTTCCATCTTTGGCGTAAAACAGAGAATCAAGAATCAACATTTAAAAGTTTTGACAATGCCAGGATTCACAAACTGTAAAAATATACAAAGTTCTCCTTCAAGATCGTCTGGTAAACTACCCCCCTAATATCACATTGGAGGGGTACGTAAATTTTGAAAAACATTTTCCCGAATCAACCCAACCCCTTAGCAGGGTCGTATCCAGGATTTTTTTCCGGGAGTGGGGGGGGAGGCTTTAAAAAGATTTTTTTTTGGGGGGGGGGGATTTAAAAAAAATTAGAAAACGCATCAAAAACGTGTTTATATTCATTTTCGTTACGTTTTTACGAGTCGGAAAACCTTTTTTTGGGGGGGGGGGTCCAACTCCCTAGCCCCCTGGGTACGGATTTCCCCCTTAGTAAATATTCTTATCCAAAGTGACATCGAATTCTGTAATATTTTAGTGAAGCGTTTCATAGCTCAAAAATGCAAATAGCCTAGAGTCTTAAACAAAATCAAGTCATATACGCCATTAAAAAAGTAAATAAACTTAAGTACTAAATTCAAAAATCTGAGCAGTCAAGCTGTTATAAAGAAAATATTAACAGAATACATCATTTGCCTTTGATGACGGGGTACTCTTATTTTATTAATTGCTTTCTGAATTATGATATTGTGATTTGGCCCGCCAAGGTAGCCTTCTTTACCCCCGAATGCCTCTCTTACTCTAAGTGATTTCATTTATTTCAGGTAGTATTAATTTATCTCTTGATGCAAGAAGAACTGTAGCCTTCGCTTCAAGCTTAGCTCTCTGTTGGCCGTGTTAGGGGATTTTAGTTGGCCGTGTTGATTGTGTATTTTTTTGAGTGAATGAAATCCAACAGACAAAAAGGAAAACAAAAGCAGAGGGTATTATTTCTTTTAGCCCTAAGCAAGCGCCACCTCTGGCCAAACATAATATTGTACATAAATTATCTGCACCAAAACCGAGCAAAAATTCTAACTTTCACATTATTGTTTGCATATTTTTTTTTAATTTAGTCCATTGAACTGTAGTTGTGTTAGGCTTAAGAAACCATATTTTTTTTCTCTTGAAAATTACGGAAATATTGGTTCGAACAAGACGATAAACAGCGATACGTAGAAAACATTAATCATGGGAATCATATAGCATTTGAAAGACGTTTTTCACAAAAAAACTAACTCAATCTATACTGCGTGAAGCGCTAATAATAAAAATAGTTTTACGGTTTAAGTCAATTTTTGAAAACTATGTCAAATCGTCTTAAGAAATAAAAATCGATAATGATCGTTTTAAATTTCGTTACTTAACTTAGACTGGCAAAATTATCCAGGCAGGTGTACCCCTAAGATCTTTAGAATGGGGTCCTCCATATTCTTCCTGAGGGGCTATTTCCGCAGGGGGGGGGGGAATTTCCGGGGTAATTTGCCGCGGGGGGATTTCCCACCGAAGGAAATTCCCAAGGGGGGGGGGGAATACACCTAGTACTCTTTAGAATTTTATGAATTTTCCTTTTAAGCCAGTAACAAGACCGGCAAATTTTTTAGCCACAACATTGTTTACAAGAAAACTCTCAATTTCTCCGTAGTTCCGGTTTTTTACACACTAGAAGCTAAACTATTGCAAAAGTATGCATGAACTTACTTCTATCAATGTTCCTTTGAAGTTGCGCAGCAACACGCGACCTAGCATCATTGTATTCTAGGTGAAGACCAAGTCGTAGAATGGCCGTATTTCTCTCAATTAACTGAGTGATCTCCATTTCTGTAGGATTGCCAAGTACTTGGGCTCGCTAAAATTATAAACATGTTTTTATTCTTCAAGTTGAACAGAGTGGCCTATTCCAGACATTCTCATTTTAGCTGGCGTTTATGAGAAGGTCATAAAAATTAGAATACAAAACTTATTTCAACTGAATTTCACTAAAAATAACTGGAATATTTTTTTCGTAAGTTAATGCTCTTTTTATAGGTTTTGATAATTATAAACAATCTATTTTGCAGTTTTTTATTTTTATTCTCAATTTCATAATAGTTCCACAATTTCCTGTTTTTCCTTGATGGCCACGGTTAATTTTAATTACAAATCGGAATTAATGACCTAAAGATTCTAAAAAACACTAAAAGGCACAGTAAAGAGCAGAATATTACTACAGTAGCTAGTATCTAAACGAGAAGAAGATAGAAGCTTAAAACAATAAGAAATACAGAGAAGGGAGAATTTGTTTTATACAGGGAGAAATCGCATTATCAGAAATTTCATATTCTTTCAAGTGACAAACACCTTAGGCGAGTAGCTGAGTAGTTATTATTTACTATTACTGTTTTAATTTACCCTTTTTATCGCTTTCTATAATTAGTGCTATTTCAGTGTTTAGCAAAAAAAAAGTAGGGGACTTTGGTTGCTGTTGTGCATGAGAAATTTTTGATGTTAAGAAGCTAAACGATTTTGTTTTTCATTTTGCGCATTAGTTTTAGCACTTGAGTAGGTTACCATGCATATGCCCGGCGTTAACGCTAATTTATATATTTATTACAAAAGAAAAAAAAATTCTATTCCGATGTAACTATCAATCGTAAAATTTGACCGAATTTTCAAGAACCACAAATCGGTCGGCCAAAAACACGGAGAGGAATCCTCACGTTCATCCAGCCAACTCCTTTGTCCGCCCAACATTCCTGTGGACTTTTATTTGTATTTTTATTCTGCACTGAAGACAATCGAACGGAGGTCTTGACCGAAACGACTGCCCATTTTCTTCTAGTTTTACTTTCTGTTATTATCCTCGCTTCCTCTTCTTTACGATTTTTTTCACTCCCCCCCCCCCATCCCGAAAGACATCAGAACGATATCTATCGTCCTTTGTTCCGCACTTTATGAAGCAATACAATGATGAACTTCTTGAAAATGCTGTGTAGAGTTTCAATAGTTCATTTATATATTTATTTCATTTTATTGTGTCATGTTTTCTTGTCGTGTGAAGTCCGCTACTAGCTGTATGCTTATGGAAATAAAGAGTGTTTATACTGTACATGGGTGTAGGCAGCATATTGTCTAGGGGGAAGGGCAGTCGATAGCGTGATGGAGGGCCTTTTATCAACTGCTTTTCCAACCATCTGCTTTTTCAGCCATATCTAATGTGAATTTGAAGGTCTAGGGGGGGCAGCTACTCCCCCCTGCCTCCCCCTCCCTACGCCTATGATACTGTACTCTAATGTAGTAGAATAGATAATAAGATACTTTTCCTTCTTTACTGCACCCTTTAATGTTGGTTAGAAGACAGACATACTCTTTTGTCAACAAATTCTGACTGTTAATCAAAATTGACCAAGAGCTTCAAGAAGAAGAAGAGAGACGCAGAGACTTCAAGAAGAAGAAGCGCGTGTTTTGAAGTTGCATATTCTTTTGATATTGAGCACCTTGAAATGCAGTTGATTAGCTATTATTTATGGTTATTCATATTTTCATGGTTTTGTGCACTTAGTGTCATTATGATTTTTATTATTAACGAGGTAGGTGACTTTGTTTTCCGTTTTTTTGCATTAAAATTTATAATGTTAAAAAAAATAAATGTCGTTTTTTAGTTTGGTGCATTATTTTCAACACTTCAGCGTTGGACCAGCATGTGCGTGCCGTCAAAAATAAGTGATATCTTTATTGTAAATAAAAATGTTCTACTGTAGTGTAGCAGGAAAGATACAAGATAACAGAGAGCTAACTACACAAATTTGTCTATGATATTTGTCCATTAGTATTATTTACGTTATCCTTAGGGGATTTAAAAATCCACTTTAATCCTTTCCTTAATCAGGTAGGAAGTGTCAAACATAATGAATGATGTATGTGAAGACGACAGCCAATAATTCAAACAAGTCTGTCAGTGGTAGTTTGACATGCCGTCAATACAATCTGGAATGGTGCTGATATTTTTGTTTTCCTTTTCCTCTTTTATTTTCAGTACAGTCATTAATCATTCAAAAAAAAAATTTGGCAAATGAAGTACAGTCGACTCTTGATAACTCGAACCTGAAGTCGAAGAAAAAACCATGTATAACGCAAAATAATATAAAAAACGAGTTTTTAATACAAACTCTTGAGAATTCGACTTTTCACAGATGGACTTTTATAGCTCATTCGATATAGGAAAGGGAGGGGTATAAGTGAAAGGAGTGCTCCTGTAATGATGATGATAAGAATGGAATTACAATTCGAAGTTACTTCTTAAAATTCGACGTTACTTTTTTCCTGTTTTGGGTTTATTATCAACCAGATGAGGCTTTGGCAACAAGTATTCTGTGTTCTACATTTTTCTTTTACAGGGAAATTTCCCTGGAAATTTCCCTGCAAAAGAAGTTTTGCCGCAAGCTCAGAGGAAATACGCCACCGTTGGGCCCGGAAACGAAAAAAAATTACATTCGAGGACTTATCTTTTTCTTCTTCTTCTTTAAAAAAATATTAATTTATATCATAGAACAAAGTATAAAAAGAAAAAACAAAATAAACTCTGCAAAAAAGAGAATTATGTTACATCCAAATCCTTCTTATTAATTCGAAAGTATAGGATTGCGGAACGCAACTTTGCTCATAACGCACCTGTCGCCAGATTATCCACAGCAGCTTGGGATCAAGTGCTATCGCTGGGCAAGGGAGTCAAGGTCCAGGAGAATGAAAAAAAAAGAATTTGCATGAATAAGCCGGTTCAAAAGGGATTATAGCACGTTACGGTGGAAATTTGAACAACAGTCAGATAACTTTTCGAGCTTAAAGTCCCTAAGCAACGTCAAATAAGGAGCTTTTGACTCCTAAGAAGCAGCCACAAAGGCCCTAAACTAAATCCTCTTCAACGAATCAAACTCCTGGAATATCAGAAAGTTTTTCTTTCCAATCACAAGTAGTCAAATACCTGTAGTCCAATTCCCTCCCTGTTCACAATGGAGCTTCAGGTACTATCCTAGGTCCCTTCTCTTCTCAATTGTAATTAACAGCCTCACTAAGTAAATTGGCCGAAAAATGGGAACCCGTTCATGACCTAACGGTCGTAGAAACCTGCTATGACAACTACACAAGCAGCCCAATGAGCATCCTCAACTGCAGCACACGTGATACCTCAGACTTCTAAATCCCTGATGGTGCCAATAAGTTTCCTCAAAGCTTCAGCCCTTGTCTTAATCGTATCCCTCCTGAAATTTCTGCGTCCTCTTTGTTATTACTTAAGAGTCATATTGCCTTTTAATTTAAACGTGGGACAACAACAAAGCTTAACTTTCATTAATTTTTATTCTTTCAAACATACAGTGCTATACACTTGGACGGAAAACATTCCCTCAAAAAGCCATTATCCATCCAAATTCTCCCGTAGTATGCTGTCTATCTAGTCCCCTTTTCACTACTTTGCTTGAAGATATGAGAAAACTATTCTCTCCTATATAACTGGAAAATTGATACCAAGAATGAAAAAAATAAGATTCCAAATCTCATATTTGAGATGAGGGGCTAGGACTGTCAGAGAAGGATGAATCATCTATGGATTGGCTTAGGAGTACAAATTCAGGTTTCAGACGAAATTAAAATCAGAAACCTCGGATTTGCATCCGGGTGGTAAAAAGGTCAGATATGTTGAAGTTCTATGGCCAGGTTAAAGAGGTTTTTCATTTTAAATATAATTTGAATTCAGGTTTGCTGGTCAAAATATTAGCGACCTGGTTTTGCATTCAAGTGAACTGCCAATCACTAAAAAATAGAAAAAGGGGACTCTAAAGAAAAATAATCTACATTTTTAAAAGAAGGAAAAATAGAAACAGGGGTTTTAAAGAAAAATACTAGCTGCAGATGCAGATTACTCTTTCATCAGATGTAAATTAGGGTTTGAAGATGTAGAACACATTCTAGTAGAGTGCCAGCAGCATTCTCATTTAAGAAGCAATTGTTTTGAAGGTGATACCCTTGAGTTCGCGAAAATCTTGGCAACTATTTAGAAAGGGCTATTTATTCAGTTCTGTTAATATATAAATGAAGTGCTAAAGAAAGGATAGTAATTTAGGTTTGTGTTTTTTGTTGATGTTGTGTTTGTTGGGAGATAAATTAATATCTATGTTATTATATTATGATGTGCATTATCGAATACTGTATTGCATAGCCTTTACATTATTATATATTTATATAATATAAAATTATAATATTATTCATAAAATTATAATATAAAATTACATAATATTATTATAATAAATTTACTATTAATAGTAGTAAACCAATCCAGTATCCTCCTTCTTCCTTGTTACCTGCAACACTTCCCTTGTTTCCCCTGTATTTGCTTTCACTGACTTTTTAAATTTCCTCATAATTTTGCTTTTTTTTTTACATATTATGACTTTATTTTTGATACCATTCTCACCAAAAGACAATTTTACCAATGAACGACTTTTTGATGTGTTAACATGATGTTTACCTAATTTTGTAGGAATTTTCGTTTCAAATAACTGAACTATCCTCGAAGGCCAGAAGCAATATGAACCCAAAAAAGCTTTATTTTACCAGTCCTTTGAGATACAAGAAGAGGTAGGTTGAAAATATAACTATCATTCAGAAAAAGAAGGGCTTACTACAACATACTTACCCATATTAGCAGAAATGCCCACTGAGATTCGCTACAAACGTTGTTGAGTAATTGCCCTTCTTCGCTAAGACCCCGAAGGAAAATCCTGGATACGTCGTTGATTATAGGGTTTCCAGTGAGTGTGCATACATTAATAAATGGCGAGAAAAAGCTTTTATTCTTATCTCAATACATAACCAAGCTCTGCTAGATCTTTCCTAAGGTTTGCTAGGAATAAATGACTAAATTCTTCTACTGCGCGTTAGTCACGTTTTTCTAACAAACCCTAAAATACCAAGGACATTAAAAATAGTTTTGTTTTACATTTCATAAAAATATTTTAATAAATATTTTAATTAAATTATAAAATTAATAAACATTTTAATAAAACATCAAATAAAAACATTTTATGATAAAAACCTACATTTTCTAAGATTTTTATTTTTTTAGTTATTTTGAAATTATGAAGTTTTTTTGGACAGTACCACATATTCTGCTTAAAATTTCAATAGCCTTATAAGGGACTGTGAAAATCCTCTGAGGAAACCTTCCCCCGAATATTTTGATTCATCCAACAATTTGTTTTGAGGATTGCCCCCTCTGGCCCATAGGAAATTACACCCCTGATCCCAACCCCCTAATACTTAGTGGTTGGAGAAGTATAGGCATGTGGTTCTGGAAACAGTCAAAGTTGTATGTTAAAAGAAGGAGTACTTATTGTTATATAAGTACTAATTTCTAGGACTCTTTGGATGGTTTATAACAACCAAACTATGTCTTTTTTGTTATTAAAAAAATATAAATTATCAAAAGAGAGGCAGCGTACACGAATTTAGAAAACGACTTCTATGGTAATTTTGAACACATTGGAAGATGGATTTTCTGTCCTCTAGAAACCGGTCGTAGCGTTCACTGCGGATGAAAGACGACAGATTAACGAAGATTGTCCTTTTCGGCCAACCGTCTAGGGCTAAACGGAAAGCAGGTCATCCGCACTTGGGGTGGGAGGATGTCCTAAAGAAAGATCTAAGGGAAATAGGAACTTCCTGAGAGGGTGTAAATAGGGATGCTTTGAATAGATTAGGATGGAGGAAGAGCGTGCATACCTGTGTTGGCCTCAGGTGGCTTGGTGCTGCGGTGAGTTGTTAGTAGTAGTGTCATACTCAGGGTGTAGTATGGACACTACCGTCGGTATCAGGTCAGTGTACTGTTCACGACATATTAATGAAATCAGAAGGTAATCTGTACTGCAAGAAGGTGTGTGTTGCATTGCATAAATAGTTTATAACATTCTTAGATAGTTTACAACAGCCCCAAACTACTTTTCTTTATATTTTGTTCAACAATGAAATGTTCAGCAAAAACAAGGATCAATTTTTCAGTTGAACTTCAGTTGCTCGGTTGGTGAAAAGAAGACAGTAACAGTCTCTCTACAATTGTGCTGAGGACCTGCCCTTATTGTCTTCAAGAAAGCCCTTTATGAATTCAAGCTTTTGATATAGTTGTGAAAAATCTTCAAGAGCCGTGTACTTGGATACATTGCTTATGCAACGTGTGATGTGGGCAACAGCCCAGAAGGACTGTCAACAAAAACATAAAAAGAGAACCGAGAAGAGTCAGCTAGACAGTCTACTTAAAAAAAGAAGCTTAATAAGGATGCTTTTTTTCAGATAAAACAACTGCGTTATAAGCTGAGATATTAGAGACAAGTTTGGAGTTTCTCTAGTGGGCCCGAACCATATATTTATTGCTTGAATTCACAGCAGACAATACAGAAAAAGCATTGCAATACGCGAGCAGCAAAACCACTCCTACGTATCTAACAAGAATACTGTGTTTAAAGGCTAGGAGTCTGTTCGAAAATACAATAAAAACTCAAAACTATTAGATGAATAATGGCATCATATTTAGAGAGCGACTAAAGATTCCTTACCTGATTTGATGCTCTAAACTCTTCAATCATGTTCATGGTCAGCATTGCTTTCAAAAGTCGAATTATGCCCTTGCCAGATAGAAGATTAGACTCGATGCTATAAAAAAAGAGAAGAATAAAAAACTGTTTAGGCTCAGTGTTTCCTTCCGGCCGGTTAAGAGCATACGCGCGCGAAGAATAAGCCAGCTCTTCACAGAAAACGCAGAATTTTCTTGGCAAATGGTTTACATCTGTAGATCGTGGACGCTTAAAGAAGGAAGATCATTTGGACAAGCGATCAAGCTGTCAAGTCAGATGAGATTGAATGAGGCTAACCTCTATAGTATTTTCACAAATCCAATATAGATAATATTCAGTTCGTCGAGTTAAACTCTCAAACTTAAATAAGACGTTGCGAAAAAAAAAAGAAGAAGAGCGTTAACCAAAGAAAGCGTTATCAAAGCGTTAACTCGTCTTTCAAAAGCCTTAAAAATTTTAAAATTTTAAATTTTAGCCTTAAAAATTTTAAGACTACTAGTTATTAAACCACGACTCTTCCTTTTTTTTATTTTATTCTTAAGTCTTTCACTGGCATTTTCTTTTTTTTTATCTTTTTCAATTTTTTTAGATTTCTTGGAAAAGAAAAATGCTTTGCTAATCTCTAAGCAAATTTTTCACCTCATTATTAATAACTTAAGAAACATTGAAAAAAAATACTGTTGACTTTTATTTTTTTTTTCAAGGAGAAAAAATCATGAGCAACAATTTCCCGCTCCAGTTTTATATTCCATTAAACAGTTTCCTTCTTTGAGAATGTATTTCAAAGCAGAAAGGTAATAATCTAGTGGGACCGCTGTAAATCATCCAAGATTATTATAAATCATTTCTGTTCTGGAAAATGCACATACTTCTATTATGTATACTATTTCTATCTTGTGTATATAGTTGGTGAGTGTCCAAAGCACTTAGTCATTCAGGTAACGTTATACAACGGGGAGCTGAAGCCAGTATTTCCCTAGAGTATTTTTATAATCAGCTGACATCCAATTGCCACAAAAGAGTATGTCCTCTTTTGTCGCATGGTTAGGGGACCAAGTCACAACTTCACGGTTTGTTTTGGGTGGGGAGGGAGGGTGGGGGAAGGGGGGTAGGTGGACTTACTTTGTGTTTGGGGGAAAGGGGCAAAATATTTTCTCTAGTTTTCACAAGAGTATACACTAGCCTTTTTTTTTATTTCTATGGCTCTTGGCCATCAGGCTTTTTCGCTAGGTTCAAATATTCCATCATTGTAGTGTGAATAATATATTTCTTTTCCAAAACCGTTCCAAAGGCTAATAGCCCGTTTTACCAGTCTGTCTCAGCATGCGATAAAGTTTTGAAAAAGCATTTTTGAACAAATTGTGTAATTATTTTCATTAATTTTCGTTGTTAATTTTATTTCGTTATTAATTTTATTATATTTTTTATTAACTATCATTAATTTTCGTTACTATTTTTGTTTGGCAGTTTTGCATGCCTTTTTATATCATCGTGGAATATAATTTTCACCAAGATCATCATTATTCATTATCTATCAACTTCACTCTTTAATTCCAGAAAAAAAACTTTGTTTTTTAAAACCTTTGAAGAGGAGCATTGTAAAATTCTCCTAACTATGCCAAATAACATGATAAACTAATAAAAAAGAAAGGTCAAATTCATCTCTGAGAAAAAAGAAAACCAACACCGTTTAGCTATCCAGCAAAGTAATAAAGTTAATTATAGAAACTGAAATAAAAATATTAGACGTGTTTATAACTATTTTTCAAAATTTAAACTTTATTTAAACTACACAAAAATACCAAAAAAAGTGTTTACTTCTTTACCTCTTTTTTCCTCTACATTGAGCAGAATATAAAAGAACTACCTTTCCAAAAAGAGCACAACAACTATGTCGACAGATTTCGACTCGCATATTTCCAGCATACTCACCTAGCCAAAGAGTATGGATAACTTATAAGAGTTGGAGCTGGCACTAGTGCCACAAAAAAAGCTATCGACGCCATCTAGCGTTTAGTATACTAGACTTTTTTAGTGTAATAATACGAATAAATTAATTTGATTATTCTATTATACAATAT
This sequence comes from Artemia sp. Qi Xiang Cuo, assembly GCF_049724085.1. Classification (NCBI taxonomy): domain Eukaryota; kingdom Metazoa; phylum Arthropoda; class Branchiopoda; order Anostraca; family Artemiidae; genus Artemia; species Artemia sp. Qi Xiang Cuo. Next base: position 4,283,199 of record NC_142802.1, on the reverse strand, counting down.
TCTATTATACAATTTGATTATACAATATAAATTAATTGTAAAATTAAGGATTTTCAGATTAACCAAAGAGTTTTAAACAAGAAAATCTACATTGCTAGAGAAAACGCCAGGGTGAGCTTGAATAAACATAAAGTACCAAGGGCATCAAAACGAAAACGTCTTTGCCTGTTAGACCCATCTTCACCCTATTCAAACCTAATTACAGCACTTTCCCAAGATTTTCTTTATGAAGTTTGTAGGGTAGTATGATGTTGTTATATGTGTTTAAATTTTGTGTTAAATTTTTAAATATTTAAAATTGTAATATTTAAATTTTGAATATTTAGATTTAAATTGTAATATTTAAATTTTTAAATATTAAAACTGTAATTTAAATATTAGAATATAAAAATATAAAATATAAAAATCTAAATATTCAAATATTAAATTTAAACTGATTATCATCAGTTGTTATGCTGAGCCGTGACTAAATAAAAGTAAAACTAATTCGATAAATTTGACGACGCTTTTCGTCTGTAAAAACTTAAATATTACAATTTTAAATTTTAAATATTTAAAAATCTGAATATTACTGAATATTACAATTTTAAATTTTAAATATTTAAAAATCTGAATATTACAATTTTAAATATTTAAAAATTTAAATATTACAATTTTAATTTCTAAATATTTAAAAATTTAAATATTACAATTTTAAATATTTGAAATTTAAACGTTACCAATTTGTTGATTCTTATAGAAAACTAAACCTTCAAAGGATATCAATACCCTCTTAAACTCATTGGTGCTTTATATTTTTAGGTTATTTTTTGCTGGTTTTCCACCCACGTTTCCTTTTTTTTTAATTTTATGCCCGCTAGAGACATATGTCAAATTTCATCAACTAATATTCAGTTAAGCTGATTTATTTTGATTGATATTCAATTAACTGACTGGCATTCAATCAATCTGATTCATTTATTGAGTCATTGATTTGGACTAATTGAGTAGCAGTAACGTGAATCATTAAACAGATTGAGCAATTAAAAGTGATAAAATAGGACCAACTTTACAATGCTCAGGACTCCATTTAGTAATAATATCCTTCATTGCCATTACTGATTCTATTGGCAGGCTATGGTGTAATGTGGTTACATGGTGTAATGTGGCTATATTGTAATGTGGTTAATATATTACGGTGTGACAGGCTTTGTCTCAGACTCTGCTGGCCATTCTCCTGGGGTCAACGAAAAACAGGTCGTCCCTGAATGGGATGGGAAAAGGTTATGAGAAAGGGCTTAAAGGAAAGTGGAACTCATGGGAGGGGATATATAGCGAAACTTCGAATAGATTAAGTGGAGGAGGAGCGTGCACAACAACTTGACAACAACAGAGCAACTTACTGGCAGGCAACTTGAGACAGCAGCGAGAGATTGTTAGTTTCAGTTTAGTTTCTATGATTGGTGAGCTACATGATTTCTGTAAAAAATTAACAGTCCATTGATCATTTCTATTTATGGATTTTAATCCAGCTGAGTGCATTCTCACTCAAGTAGTTATGATATATTTTTATCTTAGGATTTTTTGCCATCCGACCAGGCCACAAAAAACATTCTTTGGTCATGGGTGTACGGAGGGGGAGGGAACAGGGGGGGGGGCTAATGCCCCCCTAGAAATTCTAATTTACACTAGATACGGCTGAAAAAGCAGATGGTTGAAAAAGCAGAAGGGTGAAAAAGCAGTTGAAAAAAGGTAGATGGCTAAAAAAGCAGTTTATAAAAGGTAGATGGTTGGAAAAGTTGGAAATAAACAGCCAAAATGACAGAATAAAAGTCAAACAAGAAGCAATTACCCATAATGTCTTGGAAAGAATTATCTCTAATCTAAGAAGATTAATACTGAAGCTTATTGATGATTTTTGGTGATTACTTATTAATAAAGATTTCATAGATATGATAGAACTTGCTGGCAATGTAAGGTTTTGTGAACTGATAATATAACTTCAGCTCTCCCCCCTGCCCTTCATCACATAATCGGATCCCCCCCCCCTAGACAAGAAGCTACGCACGCCCATGTCTCTGGTTCTTCTTTTTACAGAGTTTATGAAGGTTTTTCTTTCAAACAAGTTCCATTCTCGTTATTTTGTCGTTAGTTTTATTTTCATTATTTTTGTTAGCATTATATACTAATAAGCCCATTCTGATCCCCAGAACTTAGGTTAGAAATGGGCTGTACAATTTTGAAACACATTTCGCATGTACGATTTCTTCAGGATTTAATTTACCAG
>NC_142802.1:4261109-4276109 GCF_049724085.1 Artemia sp. Qi Xiang Cuo | reverse complement strand
AATTCTATTTAAATGCCTTATATCAGCTAAGCTGCAATTACGATTTCTGCTGTACATGCAGCTGCATTCTGCTGCTTAAAAAAAAGCTAAAGAAAAAATACACACTGAAATGGTTGGGCATTTCTCTTAGTTTGGGCAAAAGGATCTCCCTTCGGGGAATTCTAAAAATACAAATTTTCGTAATTTTGATTCTCAACCCTCAGTAGAAATCCAAGTGGATGGGAACTCCCCCTTACATTTTTTCAAATAACCCCTTCTCTCCAAATGGATTATGGCCTACCTAACAAACCCTTTCTCATGTTTGCTTAATCATTATAATAATCAATCTTTGAACACTAAATCTGCATACCAAACGAGAATATGTTTAATATTTCAAAAGACACATAGGACAATTTCAGCACTAAGATCGCTTCCGCAAACCTTACCCTCTCCTTCCTCCTTCCAGAAAAATTTATTACCTCCCCCCCCCCCTCTCCTTCCATAAAAATTTATTACAGGCGGTCCTGATATTTTGAATGATAAAATATTTAATATGTTAATGAGATTTAAACAATTGCAACTAAACAATGACTGCTTCATAAACTACAGACAGGAGGACCCATCCAAGGACGACATCGCTCATCCTGTTCAACAATATTGGGGAAAACTAACTAAAATGGGTTCTAAAACCATATTTTCCTAAAACTCTTACCAAAAATTTTCTTCCTTCTCAGTGTTACTGATATTTTTGAGAGTGGTCGAGATTTAGCCCATGAATGATCAAACACTCGGCGGAACGTTTTTTCACCTAATCGCTTTTATCAATTCATCTAAGTTTGACTTGAAAACTACCAAAAATGCCGGCATCTTGCAACAAAAAAAGCTGAAAAAGAGGGAGTAGCGGCTTCCGAAGGCAGGCCATTATCTTTGTCTTTGTGGTGGATTAAAATTTAAAAGGTGTGGGGGTAAAGTATGGTTATTGTGTATACTATGCCATATAAGATTTTTTTTTTTTTTTTTTTTTTTTTTTTTTTTACATCTAAACCCCTCTTTCTAAGTCCATAAGAATTCTCTGACATTTCTATCTTCTCCAAGCTGAAACATCCTGATTTGAGTTAACAATTGGTCTTTGGTACTTATGCACTACTTAGTAACAAGATCTATAAGCTCCCAAAACACATACTTGCACATAGAAGCAAATGGCTCTGCACCTGCAAGTGGACCCCCTCTCCACCTGCCAAGGAGAATTTGACCCTAAAAACATCTTTTGTGGCACCTAAACCTCATAAGAATAAACTTTTAGGTTCCCCATACGTTTCACTGATGTTTACCTACGCTATTTAGATATATTTTTTTATATTTTGAGCCTGTTAAAATAAGATTCACAATGCTTGGAAAAATTGGAACCTGAAAAAAAAAAGAAAATAAACGAACATATTAATCAAATTCATTATGGATACTCTTATTTCTAGTCTACAATCAACCGCAAATCTTACCAGCAAGATCAACGAGCTCCTCTTCCGAGGCGTGATTGAGTGCTTTCTCATATTCATCACCAAGCTCATATGTTCCAATGTCGTCATCGCGCACTTTTGCTTTTGGCACTTGAGGTGGAATCCACTGGAAAACAAGAAGAGGACGTTAACGAGAGATTTCTATTATAACACTGGCTAGAGAAGCGAAGGAAAGGAAGATAAATGATTGGATCATTTAAACGCTCAAATAAAAATATACAACATACCGAACACACTTTTTGCAAAAATTAGGATAAAAATAACAACAATATATTCTTTAAATGTCTCAACTGGCTATTTCTGTAAAAAAAAAAAAAAAAAAAAAAAAAAAAAAAAAAAAAAAAAAAGTACAGAGAGCTGGCTATAAGCAAACTCTGGAAGTCATTGGGGTATGTTAATTAAACCTTCAAGAACAGATCTAGAGCCCAAATAAGAGTCTTGGGAGCCGTTCTATAGCTCTTGCATCCATTCATTTTCTACGTGCAAGCCTTGAACGTAATTAAATCCTAAATTTGAAAGAGAAACAGAAAAAAAAAATGGTTCAGAATCCCGGTCAAATTGTAGGAACAGATTTACCAAAGCGAGGCAGACTAGGCAAAAAAGTCAAGATGAAATTGTCTCCATGCCAATTCCTTCAACCCTTAAAATTGATGAAGGAGCTTGATCTTGATCTTAAAATTGATCTAGGAACTTGAAAACGCCTTCCTGGTGCCTAATTTAGGCTCTTTCTCCTCTCCTGAAAGTATCGTTCACAATGCACATGAAGTTTCCACAGCTAGCGAAAATCTACTCAGATTGTCTCAAATTGTACTCCAAATCTCAAATTGTATCTTTTTTTTAATATCAAATTTGATCCAAGAGTGGCTTTCCGAAACACAAATGGCTGGATCACATAAATACTTAAAAGAAAATTACAACATTGTCAAATACACCGTTTTGCGCAAGTTTGGAATGGCATTTACTTGCAGATAAAAGGAAGACTAACAGAAGATTCCTATTCCAACCTTTGCTAGAAAAACGGCAGAAAGAAAGATAGGTAGATTTGCAGGTATTTCCATTACTTAGCAAGGTAGAAGGTGAACACGCCACTTCATGCGTCTTTTTATGATCTTTCTAAATATATTAATCGCTACCTTTGAGCCCTTAAAGGGATCTTTAAAATGACGCCTCCAAATTTATTCCAAAATACCGAATTTACCGAAAGATAAATAACTGGGTCATCCACATGTACAAAATACGTAACATTGCCAAATACATTACTCTACGTAAGTCAAGATAAAACGGTAAATTCTCAAAAAACTTTTAGCGTTGCCATCGAGAAATCGAAATATTCAATGTGACTCCAGACGTCGGGACGAAAGATAAATGACTGACTCATATAATCTTGAAATTAAAATATACGACATTGCCAAACACACTTTTTTGCACAAAAAGGTAAAAAACGACAAATTTAAAGAAAGTACAAATTTAAATTTTCGTTTTTTTTGTAAAGGATTGTTTCTGGGAAGGTCCTTTACTGGGCAGTAAAAAAAAAAACTATAATCGTTTCACTATAGAAAGGTGAAGATTAGGATGAGTTTTATGATTATAGAGACATTTCGTTCTTACTAGTTCCATTTGGAGGGTATTATAAAAGATCATTTGAGAACGCCAGCAACCAGTTAGCAACTTGTTCGGTTGCTTATAAAAAGCAACAAAGAACAACAGAACGTATTAGAACTTATTTTCCTCTATTCACAATATTAGCAATTTGTTTTGTTGTACCTGATGCAACGATAGAACTAGGTAAGTCGGAAATGAGACCGAAAAAATCCCTGGTCATGTTTGGGGGCGACACTAACTTTTAAGTTACAGCTAAAATGTAACTAAAACTACTAGACATATTAAAAAAAAGCGTTCTAGCAAATGACCAATCGATCAAGTTTAATCAGCTAAATGTGATTTACAATAGATACGTTTTTGATGCATATAGTAGACCACCAAATTATTACTCACATATAAAAGGAGTTAAAGTAAGTAAATGTGTTTACCCCATGCCAGCTTCTCGCACAAGGTTTTTACTCTTCTACATGACCATTAAATTAGTCTTGTCATTTTATTTGAGATTTTCAATAAGTTTCTCTCATAAATATTTGCTGGGGTTTCGAACGTCGTCGTTTTGTGGACTGCTCAGAGGATATTCTTTACATTTCATAAAATTATAATTTCTTTTCCCGTTCATTCTCGAATAGATTTTTCAAATTATTATTATTGTTCTTTTTTATATGTATTTTTTCTTTTTTATTTCTTTTTTTAGGGACGTTTTGTTCAAGAATTACATTGTGTTAATAGTGCGTCAGACGTAACTAAGTTGGTGTAGAAGCCCAAAAAACTGAGCTTACAACTTGCTTGTTTTGTACATTTAGTTTTAATACACGTTTCCCACGTAATAACGAGGAAAATCGTCCATTGATTATTTTTCATTCACAACAATATTTTACAATATCGTCCTAGTATGTGTTGTCACTTGCAGTTTTTGGTCATTTAATATGTAAAACAACAAGATTAGTACGCCAGAAAGAAGCGTTAAGTCATTCTGATTGTTGGGGCTATTTACACACAAAGTCAAATTAAATCGTTTCTTAGACCTCCACTACCAAAGAGACTACATCCCTGCAGAGGGGATTATACATCTTAGCCCGAAGGTCTATTCTAGACACCGATAACCGGTTGGATTCCGGTCAGTGTTGTTACAACGGCGAAACAGGTTATAAAAGAAAACTATTCAGGGCAATTTATTAGTTGAGCGAAAGATCTAAGGAATTAAATCTGCCAAGTGCAGTTCTTGAATGCAGAAGTAAAACTAAAAAGGTACAAAGAGGTAAAGGTACTTTTCGTAGGTAAAGGACTTTTGAAAAACAGCTGTAATTTAATATACACAGTCTATTTCATATTTTACATAAATTCATATGAGGAGACAGTTTTGCTTGTACCGAACAGGTACATAATTTATCGATTCAGCTGGTTCAGCATATTCTTTTCAGCTCTTTGTGTGTCAAGTGTTTTACCATTGAGAGGGATGTTCATCACAGTTGGAAAAAAACTGTAAAAGTTCTTAAGATGCAAGTTTTTTCTACTGTTTTGCTGTATGTTTCAGTTATTTTATTTTATTTTTTTTTATTCTAGTTTTATTTTTCCTTTGATAAAGTTTTGTAGTTGTAAAACCGAAATACTAAGCCCTTGCTATTTTATTTGGTTATCTTTTATTTTACTTTGTTATTATTTATTATTTTGTTATTTTATTTATGTTTTATTAATTTTTTTTCTTAACGAATATTTACCCTTTGATAAACATTTATACATTGTCGCTGAATTTATAAACATCAAATTACGCAGCAATTTAGATTTGGCAAAACATTTAGATTTTAGCAAGACTCCAAAACGCAGAAAAAAAGATTACTAAATCCCATAAAGGCTCAAATGAAAATGTACAGCATTGCCAAATATACTATTTTGCGAAGTTGGATAAAGAAGACAAAGTTGGGTCTACTTGGATCGACTGTCAACAAAAGGAGGACTTTAGTGACTGACATTGCAAAGGAACGACCGGGAAACGACACATAAAAATATCCCAAAATGATCCTAGTGGTGGCGGAGAAAGACATATTATTGCATTAAATTCGATTAACACCTAAGATATAGGGACCCTGAAAATAACCTTTAGTCATAAATGTGAAACAACAAATTGCGTTTTCACAAGACGATCGATTCTTGGTAGGTGAAGACAACCGTGTAACGGTTAATATGAGTTCGAACACTGACTATAGATATAGAAAGAATTACAACCAACAGTCACTAAAGTAGGCTTTCGGTGCCTAGACCAAGACTGATCACCAATGTTACGGCCCACGACGATTTCCCGGAGTTATGAAACGTCCATAAAATGATTGGTTTACGATGTGGCGACACACCTTCCCCAAAAAGCTAAACAAAGCCAAAAAGTTCCTACAGCCCTTGCCTTTAGCAGCAAATACTATATAAGCTATCGGATGGGATTCTAGCCCCTAAAAGCGCAATCAAAATCCTCGCTGTTAGCGTTAATCCCCATTAAATTTATTGGAGATCCTATATTATGATGTATGCAGAAGACAAGAATATAATTCTTCCCTCAGAGAGATACAATCGACCACGGACAGCTGAAATCTAAACTATAGTTGTTGACCAGGTTTGATTGAAACAATACCACCTGTATCTTCCCTTTCATATAACTACTCCTGGGTTACAAATAGTTTCCGGTTCATTGGCTGAGAGGGTTCAACAGGGTTCATTCCAAGTCTAGAGTCATAAACTTTTCCCCTTAATATTGCCTTAATGTAAGTTGAATTTTTTATTAAGGTGGCACAATCAATCCTCTTCTTCCTCCTCTTCTTCTTCCAATTGCAAAAGACATGTTGCTGAATTTACAGCTATACACTTGTCTGGAAAATAGCTGTAAATTCAGCAACATTTACAGTTACAGGGCCCCCCTTTCTCTTTTCAACGAGGTAAAATTGGTCCCTGGCTCCAAAATGACAGAACTAGCACATCAAATCTTACTTCCAACTAATTTTGGTTGAGATTCAACAACCTGTATGGGTATATTTCCTGATGATAAGAATTCCCTGAAAGAAAACCGTCCACTTCTCTCTGCAGAGGTCGGCACCAGGCACTCAAAACACGCAACTAGGAAACCAGTCCGTGCCTCTTACAAAGTTCGACGAGGAGCCTAGGCTGTGTTCTATTAACAAGAATTTACGGACTCCCTTGTCTGTTCCTCTACAGATTGAATAAGGACTGGAATCCCAACAGGCGGCATTATTATACTAGCCCTTATTTCAAATTGAGTTTTGTTGAGACCTGAAGGCACCGTCTGAAAAATACCGTAAGGGATCTCCTGTGAGACGTCGTCACATCGAAATTGACGATTTAATTAAAAAGAAAACATACACACACAAACAAAGGTCTAAACCTGGAATTCCCAGTTTTATTTTACAGAATCATTTCCTAGAAATCTGAAAGAGGCATGGCATTTTCATCTCATGTTTCGGAGAAAGAGACACGAGCCCAGCATCACAAGATCACTAAAGAAGCTTACTTCTGGAGCTCAGGCAGTCTCCTTTTCTTTCTTTTTTATTACTTAATAGTCTACAATATTCTCCTTAAGAAAATCGCTAGGATGTTTGTAAATGTCAGAGGCACTTTTCTTATCCGTTCACTGTCTCCATTTCGAAAGAAAGTTTCATTTTTTTTTTTTTTCATTACCGTTTTTGAGCAACAGACAGCTGATGCCCAAAACGAAAGCGTATGTATCACACTTTTTACGAATTCAACACAATTAAAAAAAAAATTCTCTGGTGGCTCTTTATTCAGTGGCCATACCAGAGGGAGAGAGACATTTGTACGTAACATGAGATAGGGAAAATTGACCAAACTGACAAAAGCATTTTTCAGTGCCTTTACTTCAAAGTAGTAGAGGCATATTATTCAGCTACACAGTGTAATTTTTGCAGAGTTCAAATCCTAAAAAGAAACTGTTCCTGCTCAAATCATAAAATGTGAGATACGCCCTTTTCTTTAGGGCACAAATCTTTAAACCAAATTATACAACAATTGCCAAATAAATTAGTTGCACATGTAGGCTACATACAAGCATTCTTTGTAAGTTTGTAAGCATTCTTTGTAAGTTTGGAGTGTTGACTTTAATTGTAATATATAAGAGTCTAGACACAAATTCGTGTTCAAAAATACAACAGTATAATTGCATACAACATCATATATTTTGCACAATTAAAACCAACTAACGCGAAGCGGCTCTTAATGCTTTGAGTGTGAGCATTCACTGTATAACCACAAAAGAAATATAGAACTCTACACACCAAAATACAAGCATAAACGAAGCAATAAAAATTATATTTTCCTGAGACATTTTATGTTTTGTTTGGTTGAAACGAACGGCCGTGAAACTGCTTATGAACAACTAAAATTCAATCCCATATAATTTAATTCGGTAATTCCCCTGAATTTTGTCAAAAACATTGCGCAAGCTTAAACGATTTACCATTTCAGCTATAGCGCGATAGGACTACAAAAACTATGATATATTTCAATACCGATTTTGATACACACACACATTATGTATATATATATATATATATATATATATATATATATATATATATATATATATATATATATATATATATATATATATATATATATATATATATATATATATGTCGCTTGCACGCATACTTTTTTTTAACACTGAAAGAAAATATTACGTTGTTCATCTCTTTTGATTGTTCGTGATGCTAAGACTTGACAAAATTTCTGAAATTTTTACGCTGAATGTCGATTTGTCAGTTAAAGCCTCAAACAAGAAACACTGAATCATATTTCTAAAGCTCTTTTTTTAGAAATTTTTCCACAGAGGCCAAAAACAGAAAAAGAGTCCCTGTCCGAGAGATCGCTTTAAACCCAAATTCGTTTTCTTGTCAAAAAGCATTTATTTCCTATAAATAAACGTAATTATGCTATTTAACTGAATTCGTTTATCTCTCCATATATCTTTCAATATATCCGGGCTATAAAAGTGAGGAAATTATTTTAGGTTAGAAAAAACAAACAACTAACAAATGGATAAATCAAGGATCAAATTAAACTAACGATGACGTTTTTGAAACCTAATGGGCTAATAAAACTTAACTGAGCATATAAAATCTGAAACAAATGAATAATAGAAATAAAATTGTTCCGAATTGTTCAAATTACAGGATCAGGGTTTTTTTGTGTTTTTTTTTCGGAGGAGGGGGAGAATATCATTTAATAATTGGGCCGTTCAAAAGCAAATTAATGAAGTCCACCCACTCTGGCTCCACAAATTCGTGTTAATGCAAGTAGAAACCGCATGAAAGTTGACTACACCAAGTCCAGGGGGCGGTACCCCTTCTGTTTCTACCATTGGTACTTCCTGGCAGTATCAAAACAAAAAAGGATTCCCCTCCCCCCCCCCCACAGAAAAACATAAATAAATGCCTAATTATGTCGAAAGAACACTGTATGAAAGAAAGATGCATAAAAAGGCCTCTAGCTCCTTATTTAGTTGAAGTAATTATATAATCCAATTATCTTTCGTATTTTAATTGCAAATATTTTCACATTCGGCTTGCTTACCTTAAACATTTGTGAGACATAAAATGAACGCGCAATCTTCCTAAAGCAGGGCTTTCAGAACTTTCCAGTCACTTAAAGCCCCCGTCATGAGTGCAAAAGCCTTATTAGACACCAGCTTTGTTGCCAGAAGGAAGGGGTAAATAGGCCAAATCCTATTTCAGAAATATTTCAAACACACCAAAGTAGCCTACCACTTACAGGCATGCCTCAGATTTAGGACATAGAGCAACCAAAATTTTGACAAACTACGCCCTAGATATGTAGTTTTCCAGCATCTCATCGACCCATAAAAAAAAATTTCACTTTCTGCTTTCCTACTTGACATTTTTCAAATTTCCTAGTATTTTCGCTCGAAAAAGCCTAATATACCCTTGAAAAAAGCTACTTTAGAGACTTTTTCAACAGAAACTAAGCTTTGCTAGACCTTTAAAAAAACTGTAGTTTTTACTGAGCTTCTAGCAGTTCTGAACAAGCTTTAAAAAAAAGCAAATTCAATTAAGTCTATAACACAGCCAAAAAACTCATCAGAAAACTACGCCAGCTGAGAAGAACACAGCTGCACACGCCCCTACTCCGCACCATTTTTTCATAGCTTCATTCTTTAATCCTTCCCATAAAGCACCCACTTCTTTTTTTTCTAATGAGATCATTCCGACCTTGGCTATTCTGAATTTTACATCTTTCCTCCATCCGTCTTCCTTACGACTAATTCTACTTAGGTAGGTGAACCTCCAATTTGGTCAATTTTTGCTGAAATATTTTTGAGGAGGAAGAGTGAATTTCAAGGAATTTTCAATTTTCATTTTCTAGCCACCTGGTGAAAAAAGTAATTAATGTTCCTTTACTTTGCTAGTATGTTTGAGTTTAGACTCACTCGCTTAGACAGTGTAGACTCACTAGCACAAGCAAAATGGGCTAAGACCCCTACAGATACGAGGCAAAATTAGGGGATCCGATATCTTAAAATCATTTTGCAAGCCTCAGCATTGACTGACCGCCTCAAAGACAAAGGGCCATTAGCGAATTCTCAAAAGGTATTAGTTACCATCAAGAGCTATTGTGAATCTGTGGTTTAACTACAAACTTTGATTGAAAAGGTAATAAAAATTAAGTCTCCTGTGCCGAAAAAGTTTTCGATCGAAGCGGATAGCACCTCAGGAAACTCCCACAGTTGCCTAATTTCTCAAATTACATTTCCTTCGTGGTGATTTTTAGCGTTTTCCTAGCATTTATTCTAGAACATTTTTAGTGACTGCATTTTCCTGAATTGTCAAAACAAAATTCTGCTCCGTTTGATAAAAAACAAAATTCACACTTTCTAATAATTTACGTTGCATTGAATCTGAATATTTCTATCTCCGGCACAAAACAGGAGAAGTTAAACAGTTTTTCTAGGATTTCCGGGAAAGCAGCTGTCGGCTTTAAGTTTTCTGTCGTTTATTTAGTTTTCTGTCGTTAATCTCTTATCCAAGCTCTACATGGTATGCCCAAAACTTTCCAAGGGGAGGGGAGGGGATGTAGAAAACCACTCAGTGTCTCTGTGTCTTATGCGTACAAACACGAAAGTAAATCAATGAGGACAAATCAACACTTGTGGAGAAAATTGTTTAATAGGAATTTAGGACCAGCAGGTTCCATGGGCATCTCCTTCATTATCCTTCTACAACCACAACTATTGATACATTTTAGTGTTTGCCAGAATTATCCTTGCACAGATGCTGTCAGTTCAAATGAATTAGATTGTGAAATTCAAATAAATGTAAGAAAATGTACCTTGGTGACGCCAGTTAAAAGATTTGACAAACAAAGAAAATGTCACTGACAACAATCTATCCAGGTTCAATGCCAAGAGACTATGCCAGTTTCTGACAAAAGGTTGAACATAGCCAATTTGAAGGAAAAGATCATGATAAGCCTCACACTCAACTATAAAAAATTAAAGAATTCCCAGTGACAAGTGATCACAAAAAAAGACACTGAACAGCAGACATTCTTTTTAATGTATTCCAAAACTAGAAAAAAAATCCGAGTCAATTTACAAAAGGAGACAAGAAATGTCCATGCGAACAAGAGATTCGATTCTCGCCATCGCAGTGGCGACAAGAAATAAATTCTTCTAGGAGCGGGAACGAAAAAAAAAAGATCCCTTAATGCTCTATATTAAAGCAATACGAGCAATATTAGAGCAATCGGCAATAGCCGATGGTATCTCATTTTTTACTTTCCCTAGGCCCCCCCACCACAATGTGAAAAATTGCATATAGATACGCTTCTTGTCGGATGTTTAATTGCCAGAAAAGAACATAGAAAAGACATTTTTCGCAGATAAGTCCCGCCCTCTTCCAGATTCAATACAACATCAACAATATTAGTTATAATATTTGAGGGACGACTAAGTCTCACCCCCCCCCCCCTCCGAACCGAGTCACATAAAATACAAGTCAAAGCGCGGGAAGGGTCAAAATTAAGTAAAATTTAAATTTATAAATAGTAGAAATAAATTATAAACTGTCGCTATAACGTCAAAAAGTCGACTATGACATTTCCTAAACTTCTGGCGTGATTGCCAAAAACCATTTTCTAGGCTATTGTCAAATGGAAGGTCAGCAGGGTAATGTAGATAAGAAGGGTCGAAGTTTGATTGAACAGATACTGCCCCACTTCCTTTGAATGCAGAGTTCAGCCAACGGTTACTGGCAATTATTTCGAAATTTAAAAATGTCAAATGCGACCTCTAGCTGAAATAGTAGCTCTGCCCTTCATACAGTCAAAAGCAATATAAATAGCCAAATCTACCCGTTTCTTCTTCTTCTTTTAAGCACAACTGTCATGTTAACTATTCAAATCGAATTTTCCTACTCCATATGTTGCGCAATTGATAATGATTTCGTGACTTATACAGTTGAGAAACCTTTCGTTGGATTTTTAGTGTTAGTGCCAAATCTTTGCAGGAATTCCAAATTTCATGAATTATTCTATAGATCCGACCTCTCATTAGGAATTATGTCTAAACTAATTTTGTAGGGTGTCTAGTTACGACAACGAAAGGCTTAAACTTAATTAAGATAACAAGAAAACCCCAATTTTCACGCTTTAAGATTGACGAAAATAGAAAATTTCCTACAAACAGGTTGACAGCTCAGATAGATAACACATCGATGATTGGTACAGCCAGAGTCCTAATTTCGGCGGATTCATCCTAAACAGCAGTGGCGTAATTTCGTCAAAATCCTGAGGGGGGGGGGGCAAAGTTGGCGCAAATTTTCCCAAATCAAGTGAAAGTGACAGTGAAAACTTTAAAATGAGCCATATATTACCATAAAGGCAAAGATATAATAAAGAAAACTGACCCGTTTCTGCACATGCTTGAATTATGGAGGCTTGTCTTAGTTTTGACAAGATTTTTGAAGAAACTAAGTTTCAGCTGGGGGACAACCAAGGTCTGGGAGAGGCAGTTGCCCCCCCCTGCCCCATGGCAAATTACGCCCCTGCTGGAAGGGGGGGGGGGATTTTGAGTGTAACAATAGAAAGTGTACATGTTTTAAGTCACTATAAAATCCAAAATTACATTTTCCGAACAATCTTCTACATTTTTTTAGGGGGTGGGGGAGGTTGAAAGCCCCTAGCCTCCCCAGTTCTGCTAGTGCAGCCACAGTGCTTACAATAGTTGATGAACCTTAATGTCAGGTCTCGCATAATCCATCCTGCTAATCAGCAATGGAAAATAGACATTGCATTTACATTGTTGTGAGATTGCATCATTAATAGTCATAGACTCATAGACTCATTTATTTATAAACAACTATCGTAGCCGTGGCCGAAGCCCCGACTAAATGGCGCTGTTTAGTACATTGCATAAAACTGGTCACTGGCCGTTTAAATAACTGACAAAAAAAGGCACAAATGAATTGCTATGACGGGTTGTTCAACACTTTGCGGCACTAGTTGGTTCTTATGGCGGGTGTTGGTGGTGATAGGTGCAGGTGGGGGAAGCAACAAACGGTGTTTCTGGGACGAAAGAAGGGACTGCCCAAAATTACACATTAACTGTAAGCGCCTATCACGCAACGTTGGCAGTCGTAAGGTACTAAGGGCAGCCTCATAAGAGTTGTATTTCGGGCCTAGTATCACTTTCACTGCCCGTTTTTGAATGGCTTCCAGATCTTCACTTAGGTATTCAATATTATGAGCCTGAGGGCCCCACACAGGACACGCATATTCAAGGATTGGGCGCACATACGTGACGTAAACCGTCTTCAGCTGACTTTGTGAGAAACCCAGTCGGCGCAAGTTAATTAGCGACTGTAATGCGTAACTACCTTTTTTCACCAGACCGGCGATGTGCGCGCTAAATGAACAGTCGTCACTGAAAGTAACCCCGAGACTCACTGAGGTTGAGGTAGTAGGGTACCAAGGACCCGGGCATGAGAGGTCACGCTTAAGCGGATTAAACCTCATGACTTTTGTTTTATTCATATTAAGCTGGAGGTCGTTAATGCTACACGCCTCGAGAAAGGAGTTCCTGATCTCACTGCTGAACTGGGGATACACGTCTGACTTTTCAGCAAGATATTTCAGAAGTAGGGAGAGATCGTCCACGTATTTGAATCTGTCTTCAAACTCGAGGATAATGTAGTTAATTACCGCTAAAAACAAAAGAGCTGCCAGCTTAGTGCCTTGTGGTGCGCCACACGTTAGTTCAGCCCACTCAGAGTTTAAGTCACTAGGGAAGAGAGCATAGACACACTGACAGCGGTTACGCAGGAAGTCAACAACTAAGAGCAAAATATGCTTCCTAGCGCCCATCTTTTTGAGGTTATTTGCTGCTGTATAGTGGCGGATCAAGTCAAAAGCCTTACGATAGTCGACTAAAAGCAGGTCAACGAGGCTACTGCCTTTGTCCAACCACTCGGTAATCAGGTGGTAGAGACGTACTAGATAATGCGTCGTACTACTCCCCTTTCAAGCAGCCGTACTGAAACGGATCTAGGGCTGGCTGAACTTGGGCTAGGAGCTCTCTATAAATAAAAGATTCAGTCACTTTAGCCATATTAGGCGTAATAGAAATCGGACGAAGCTGATTGCAGGACTTCGGGTCTTTGACTTTAGGTAAGACGCGGACGTAGGCTTTTTTCCAAGCACTCGGGAATTTGTGCTCCTTGAACGACTGATTGATCACTGATGAGAGTGGTTTTGCTAAAAACATAGAATAGGCTCAATATTATAATCAAAACTGCTTTGGAAAAATCCCACGTCTTGTCTTGCCAATTTTGGTAAGCATGTAAGCTCTAAAACTTAATGTTAAGGCATTTTCGCCTTTGAGCAGTTTTTTTTATATTTGCAAATTTGTACCTTGGACAGGATATTTTACTTACAAAAATCAACTCTCTGCTTAGATTTCTAAGAAGAGGCTCCTGTCATTTCAGAAAAAGGGTACAAAGCTTAGTGAGATAGTGAAGAGTCTAAAGGTATACAAAATATTGGGGCCAAATAGGGTCTTACCTTCTTTCCTCGAATGATTCCCGGGACAAAGGGCTGAAATTCTGGGCGATCTGGTGTTTCAATAGCTTCTTTATTAATATGTTCTATGAGTTTCTTTCTATCAATTGGGCCTGTGGCTTCCTTTTCGCATTCATAGCTACATCTCTGGTCAGGTGGAAGAAGTCTATCCTAAAAGGAAAACACAAAATTTTAATTTTTCAAAAAAAAAAATCCTTCTGGAATAGTAATCATAATTGAACTTTTTGGAATAGTAACACGATATCTGGAATGAAATTTGTAATTGAGCTTGCTATTGAAATGGTAAAATTTGGTAAAAAATGGTAAAATATATGGTAAAGTTTAAATAGTAAAATTTCGTACACGGTCCTCAAGTCACGCCAATGAGAAGGAGGACTAAATCAATCATCATCATCAAAGTTAATGAAATTTACTGAGGTGAAAATGGATGAAAATATGTTGTTTTTTTAAACCCTTAACTACTTCATCTATATTGAACAGGCCAATACAACTTGTGTAACAGATCTGTATTTCATACACTGGAGAAATTTTTTTATTATTTTTTTTAATTTTTATCTAATCAAATATATTTATGAACAAAATAAAAATTTATATATTAAAAAAAATATGTTTTTTTTCTAAACCGTATAATACTTTAACTCCTTTTTTTTAACTAATTACTTTTTATTTAAAAGGCCAATACAACTTATGTAAAAGAGCTGTCTTTCAGACACTGGATTCAATGTTTTATTTTTGTAGTTCAATGGGATAGTTTAAAATTTAAATCGTAACAATTTAACAAGTTAAATCGTAAAAA
>NC_142802.1:4161330-4260609 GCF_049724085.1 Artemia sp. Qi Xiang Cuo | reverse complement strand
TTTTTTAGTTACCAGGCCAAGACAACTTGTCTAAAAGAGCTGTATTTCAGACAGTCGATTCAATGTTTTGTTTTTGTATTTCATTTTGATCTTATCAAATTTAAATATTAACAATATAAAAATTTATATCGTAAAAAAATATGTTTTTTTTCTAAAACGTATAATACTTTATATACTTTTTATAAAATTATAACTTTTTTTTGAACAGGACTATACAACGTGTGTTACCTATATGTGTATAAGAAAGTCGAGACAATGCTTAAGTGTTTTAGTTAATTTGGATAGATTCAAATTTAAATAGTAACAATTTAACAAGTTAAATCGTAAAAAAATATGTTTTTTTTCTAAACCTTCTCCTTATTTAACTCCTTTTTTTAAACTACTTCTTTTTTAGTTACCAGGCCAAGACAACTTGTGTAAAAGAGCTGTCTTTCAGACAGTGGATTAAATTTTTTGTTTTTTTTTTTAATTGTTATCGAATCAAATTTAAATATTAACAATATAAAAATTTAACTCGTAAAAAAATATGTTTTTTTTCTAAACAGTATAATTAGTTAAATAAATTTTTTAAACTAATAACTCAATATGTAAAAGGCCATTTAAAAAAGTGGATCATATCTGTCGTTCAGACAGTGTAGAAAAGGCGTTATGTTTTTAGTTCAATTGTATCGGTTCAAATATAAATATTAACAAAATATCAATTTAAATCGTAAAAAAATATTTTTTTTTTCTAAACCTTCTCCTTCTTTAACTCCTTTTTTTTAACTACTTCTTTTTTAGTTACCAGGCCAAGACAACGTGTCTAAAAGAGCTGTCTTTCAGACACTGGATTCAATGCTTTATTTTTTTATTTATTTGTTCTCTATTCATATTTAAATATTAAAAATATAAAACTTAAACTCGTAAAAAAAATGTTTATTTTTTAAACGTCGAATAAGGTCACTCCTTTTTTTTAACTACTAACACTGTATTTAACCGGCCAATTAAAATTGTGTAACAGTTATGTCGTTCAGACCGACTCGAAACGGTTTAAGGTTTTTAGTTAAATGTGATCGTTTAAAAAAAAAATTGGGAGGAAGGGGGGGTTACACAAAAAAAAAATAAAAAAACGCATAGAAAATTTGTTTATGTCCATTTTGTTACACATTTACGAGCCAGACAAACATTTCGGGGGGGGGGGGGGATTCAAGCCCCCTAATAAATTGAAAGAGCAGGCATATTTTCAATTTTATTGTTCAGTACTTCCAGAAAATCAGTTCAAAATCCATTCCACCTTCCATCCATTCCATTGATTCATTTTCTTAGATTTGAATTTGTCTAGGTGTTTTATTGGAGTGGGACTGGAACTGGGCCTTTGATGGAGTTCATAGTATGAAAAAGAGTCTGAACTGCGTATGAGATAAAAATCCGCCTCACAACATCTGCTTGGAGTTAATTGAAAAATTAGATTGTAATATTGTAAATGTTGAAGTTGTAGATTCTCAAAATCTCCGGTATGTGCAACTTACAACTGCACATACTGCACAATAGGGTTGTGAAGACTACAATCGCAAAATCAATTTTCATCCACGGTATCACCTTCTTATACAGTGATATTTAATTTGTATATATGTAAGATAAGATAAGATTTATTGCTGAAAAACGGCTATCACAAGCCAAAAAGGGCCGAATTCGCACTTTAGAGTCAAATAAAGCGGAAAAAGAACAACGAAAACAAACAATCAAAAAACAACAGAAAATTATAAAAGGGTCAATGTCAAATACGTAAAAATGTTAAAAACAAAATAAACTCATAAAATTAGAAGGCCAATGTCAAGTCAGCGAAAATGCCAAAAAAACGAAAACTCGTAAAATTAACAAGGGGATAAAGTAAAGTTGTTCAGTGTTTTATAGATGTCCTTTATTAATTGTTCTGATAAATATTGTTATGTCTCTTTTTTTCTTTCTCTTATTTCGTTTTTTTTTTCGTTTTCTCTATTTACTCTGTCTCTGTGAACCTTTTGTGTAGGGTATGACGGGCTAAAAATAAATAAATATAAATTTCAATAATAAGGATGATTGTTAAAAACCCAGCAAGGTCAATGAGAACGGTATTTTGGCCAACATTTTTGAAATCATGTTGACTACAATAGAAAAGCGGGTTTTTTTCTAACTAAGAAATGTCTTGTGCAACGTAAATAAGACTTTCAGGAATGGGCTTATAGCCTGGAGAAACGCTTTCAAGCTGCTATAACAGCCCCTCCCATATTTGAAAGGCTTAAAAGATTATGTGAAGTCTCTGTGGGTTTTAAGTTAAAACCTTTGACTGCAGGATTTCAGCCATATTTTAAGCCAATTTTTTTTTTTTTTATTAATTTCAGTCATATATTTATAGTTTGAACTTTATTTAGTAGAATGTTTCAACCCTTATTACAAGGAAAGGAAAGAACATAGAAGTTTGAAAAACCTTTCCGAGGCACTAATTCAGGTTAGTCATCCCCGGAATTTACAAAACGGCTTCTCAAGGTAGCAAAAGATGTTCTAATGCGCTAATAAGACAAGATAAAGTTTTTCTCTCGGAATGGCTATTCCAGGCAAACATTGCCAAACATGTGCGTCTTGTCCTTGTGATGAAAATATCATTTGACGGGCCGAAACTGTATATTCTAACTCTTATAATTTTTCAGTTTCATTTCACCTTAAAAAAAACTGTTAAGATCTGTTTCGATTTCTTCGACTCTGTTTCGATTTTGTCTTATTTGCCTTTCCTTGTTTATATATTATTTTTTTTCATTTTTTCTTTTCGTCCTATTTTGTTTCTCGTTTTTGTTATTTTTTTAATATACTTATTTTTTCCTCTTTTGTTTCCCCTGGTGTAGATCTCCCAGGGCCATGTTGGAAATACTTGTTGGTAATTGTGATTGCACATAGCACTTCACTCTGGGTTGATTTATGACTTGTAATGAGTGGTGGACGAAAAGCCATTTTTTTCTTTCCTTTTTTAGTGTGTTTTTCATAATATTGTCTTTTTCTATCTCTCTCTCTCTCTCTCTCTCTCTCTCTCTCTCTCTCTCTCTCTCTCTCTCTCTCTCTCTCTCTCTCTCTCTCTCACACTGCATTCCAAGCAATAGAGCCTTATAGGGGAAATATGAAATGAAAACCAGAATTCAAAATCCCAAGCAGTCGAATTTTACAACGAAATCAGTAAAAAAAAAATGATTTAAATGTGGGTATATATATATATATATATATATATATATATATATATATATATATATATATATATATATATATATATATATATATATATTTATATATATATATATATATATATATATTTTATATAAAGGACCCATATAAAATGGAAAATAGGAGTAAAATGGAAAAGAAAGAAAATTCACAGAAAGAATAACAAATAAATAACAATACAAATATCAAACAGGATTAAGCCACTCGATGAGACACTGGTGAGAGCACCTTAACCACCCACAGATATAAGTTTGCATTGATGATGGTGTAGAGTGCACATACTATCAGTAGCACAAAACCAAAAGATTATTTTTCTATTCCAGCAAGAACAAGGCAAATAAAGAAGAAACTTGCAGTACTGGAAATAGTAAATACAAATTAGATTCGAATCCCCTTCTCAAAACAAAGGGGTGAAATCCAGAAACAAAAAAACAATAATGAGCAATACATCCAGAATTTTGGTAGTTTTGATTGGATTTTAAGAGTTTGTTTTTTGATTCCCTCACAATATCGACTGTGACGTGCATTCAAGCAAGCCAGTGACATTATCTTGCTCCTGTTTAAGACTGTCAAATTAAGAGTTTTAAGTACAATCCAATTCCAAAACTGTGACACCAAATTTAATTACTGGGTATTTAACTACCCAAATTGGGTAGAAACTGAAATTCAAAAATCCACTGGTCTAATTTAACAGTCTAATCATCAAATACCTCAACTTTGTATTTTTCCATTAAAAAAAATATTTTTGTGGAAATATTCATGATACTAGTTTGCAGAAGGACAGTTCATCCAATTCAATCTATAAAAATATATAAGGTATAGTTTAGGTAATATCTTCATTATGAGAGAAGTACTAGAAGAAAAATAACTCAATAAAAAGTAGTAACATTCAATGTAAATTTTGCTCAGAGAGAAGTGCAATTACAGAGGAGGGCGAGGAGGTATTAGTCTCACAGTAAAGGCAAACATATTCAAAAACTGGAAAAAAGTGTAATTGCAGTGTTCCATAGAACACTTTTCTGGCATAAAAAAATTTTGGACATTAGTCCCCTCTCCCCCTGGAAAGGTTTCTGTATACTACATTACTGTGTGGTAAAAACAAACTAAAATAAAATACAATACAATGAAAGAAAGAAACTTACATCAGGATCTACTTCTTTTGACAGCAATTCTATTTCTTCAGGCGTTAGCTGGGTCAGAAGGTCTTCCACATCTACATCATCATATTCAGACAGATCTTTACCATATAATTTTCTAGAAGTCATGACCTAAAATTGCTCAAAGTTGCAGATGATGTGCTACACAAAATGAATCTTAATATCTTTCCAAGTTGCATTTCTGTTGTTGAAGTTGGTTAAATAGCCAGGTTTAATGGTTTAAAGCTAGTAAAGTGCATTTGAAAAGGAAGATGTTAGTTAAAGTTTCAAGTGTTTTACACACACAAAAAAAAAAAAAAAAAAAAAAAGATCTGTAGAATAAAATTTGGTCATTCAAAGATAAGACGTGGTTATATTTTAAGTACCAAATTTTTGAAAAACATCAAAGCATCTTGAAAATTAGATATTTAGATCCAAATAACCACAGATACATATAGGTTTGACCCCAAGGAGGTGGGAGGGGTTAACAGCATTTCAACTTGTAAAGGGTTAGGTCTAAATTAGAGACATTCCATTTTAGACCAGTATTTTCTAAATTTTTGGGTAGGCGGGGGGTCTTTAGAACAATCTTTCCAGGGGACCTTGCCTATGTGCAGGTATGTGGTGTTGGCACCCTGTGTGCAGGTGTTTCAATAATTATATCAACAAATATAAAACTGCAGGTAGAATGGCAATAGTGACAGGGAGAATTTCTACTCTCAAACTAACTGTTAACAACAAAAAGTCAAAGTACTGAGTGGCTATGTGAAAGACAGTTTACAATTCCCCATATATTTATAATAAAGATAGCTCCACAATTAAACTTCTTTGTAATTCCCCTTATATGAACAAGAGCTATGTAAGATGAGCTATGTAATTCAGCAAAGGTCTTGAGGTTAGATTGAAGCTTCAGAAACTGCAAACCCCTTCTTTTGGAAAACAAAATTAATCCTTGCAATAGCTTATGTGCAATAGTGATGGCTATAAGGAGGTTATAACGTAAACGAACGTTGAGAAAGACTTCTGGATTTTAGCAGACTCAATCAAGTTCAAGGACTATAAAACAAACATTTTGCAATAAATCCATTTTTCTATGAAAAAGGTATACCAGGGTATTTTTAGACCTAAGATGAAATTTGTTGTGTATGTTCCTTTCCTTGTAAATAAGGGCCATCAAAAGTACCTTGCAGCAGTCCAGAGAAAAGTGATAAAGGTCATTGATGGATGTAGAAATTGGGATTAACCATAGCCTACTGCCTTGAAAAACTTAAGATTCACTTAGTTTCCTAACTTTATCCATGGTGCTGGGCACAGGAGTAGTGTCTGCTCTGCATGCAGCTGTTTTCAAGTACAAAGAGTCAATTTGGTTGGTCTCATTACAATAACTTTCAATTTGTATGATTTGAGGCCCAAAATGGGGTTCTGGCCCTCCAGGACCATCCTCTACCACCAAATTTTCAGCAGAAACGTAGACAGGTTTTTTCACCAATTGGCTGAAAAATTACAGGGCAAGTAAGTTGGGAGAATTGGAAAAAAAAGTGTGATTTTCAGAGATGCACACTCCTTCACCAACCTATGGATGCAAGTACTCAAATTTCCTCAAAATCTATGGGGGAAGTACTTTGGGCCAAGGGGACAGAAGGGACGTAGCCTATTTCAGCCCAGTGCACCACTTTTGAGTCCACCTATCTTAGGCATGAAATTATGCCCAGATCTGCTTGAAATATGGTAGGCACATAGCTAAAGTAGAAAGACTTCCTTCTAGAGATTTTAGACCAGTAAGTCTAAGCTATGGAGTTTTGCCAGAATGTTTGTGGATTGACTTGGTGCAAAAAAAAAATCTAGTATGAAAATACTCAGTTTGGAAACAATCAAGTCTTGGCAAAGAGCCAAAAAAACAGTCTAAGGCCTGATTGTAATTTTTTATTGCATACAAAATTTTAATTAAAATTAAGATTACAATCTAATGGTAGGTTTGAAATGGCTGACACTGTGACAGAAAAGTTAGCAGCATCACGTAAGACTACTTCCAGCACTTTTTGTGCACAGTGGGAAAATGATCAAAGTCCTGACATGGTACAAAAACATGCTTAGACCTGGTTGGTCTAAAGATATGTATTATATAGCCAATATAGAGTTAGTCTAAGCCAATATAAAGATGTGATATGCTTGACACTTTGAAGAAAATTTAGTGCATGTCATGAATATGTTATGTAAAACAACTTCAAGCATTTCTTTTAACACTGAAAATGTGCACAGAGCAGGGTAGAGATAGAAGAGGGGTGTATACTGAAGGAATGAAAATTAAATATAAATTAATTTAAAATAAAAAAAATTTTCAGCATCAGTCCCATTATTTTATAACCAAACTTTGCATTTTAAACAGATTTCTTGTTTTGTCATGCCATGAAAAAAGATCAAAATACCAATTAAACTTACATAAAAAAAACTTTGCACAGTAAATACATATATAATTAATTTTGCTTTTCTATTTTAAAGAACATTAGTTTTCAGGGACACACTTCCTTTCATTCAAATAAAGCACTTCATGCTTCCTTTGTTTTATTCAAAAGTATAAAGTTTATATCATGATAACACTTTTAAACAAACCTGGGCAATTATGGAATCAATCTGTTTAGTTTCCAGTAAATCATATACAAGGCATAAGCCCAGCCATATGTCACTAGCCAAACTATTGGGGGGAGGGGGGCAATAGATTACCAACTGGATAGCCACTTTTAGTGTTTTTACCACCTGAGACTGATCTTCCGTCACTGATTTTTGTCATATGTTTCCATCAGCTTATTTGCTGAAACAAAAATTATGCCAGTAAAATACTGACACTTCACACCACTATTTTACCAGCTGGAATTTTTTTTATTGACTTGTTGAAAACATTGGGGGGGGGTCACCCTCTCCCTCCCCCCATACATAATGCCCCTACTTGTGCCTCTTGGAGGGTATTTGGTGAGGGAGGCAGCCCAACTCTTAACTGTGATATATTCTACTTGTTTTAAGTTTGGCTAAATATGTGATTGTGGCCTCCTTAATTTAGCCACAAGTATCCAATATTTGAAAGTTCCTTCAAAATGCAATTCTTTTGATTAAAAATAATTCAAGATGCAAAATTCATCCATAAGTTAGGAAACTACTTTCTATATTAGTTACACCCACATCAACAATCACACACAAAACAGGACATAATAATAAAATACTAAATTTGTACAGAACAACAGTGTACACTGAGAAAATAACATAAAATTTAGCACCTAAGTCTAGATTTGCAGACTTTTACTATCAAGCATTTCTAGATCCTTGAATTTTATTTGCTATCAGTCCCTTTTTTTTTTAACTATATATTCGAAATTCATTGCTATACAAAGAGAAAATGTTCCTATATTAATCTTTAGATTAAAATTAACAGTCACTAACTCCTCAGATTGAAGAAAAAACTAAATTTTTAAATTTCTTCAGTAATGTTTTAAATAATAAAAAATAGAAAACATTTACGCGTTCCTTGGAATAAATTAATTGCATTGAAATAGATGTTTTTTAATGTCTTATCTTATTGAACTGATTTACTTATCTGTGAAATAACAAAAATAAAGTAACTAATTAACTTAAAAACAGGTGAGCAGGCTTTTGGAGCTTAGGGCCCCTGAGGCTAAAGTCAGCACAGGGCAATAATTATGTTATTTTTTTATGTACTTAAACTTTGAATTGCAGTTTTCCCATTAAAGCTAAGAGATGTGTTTTTATTTAGCCTTTTAATTACCACAGAGCTTTAAACAAAACTATATTTTAATTTAGTTCAATTTTACATTTACATAAATCAAGCAGTCAATTAGATATGGAGGAATTACTGAAGCTTCTATTAGTAATCATAATAGTAAGTAAAATCGATAATTATTTAAATTTGGTTTATCAAAGCAATTAAGAGAAGATATTAGCACAACAAGATATGAAATTCAAATATAATTTTCTATTTTTCCTTTCTTCCTGTTATTTTTCCTTTTTTTATAATAACAACCTTTGATGCATCTACTGTATGTAAACTAATTGACAACACAAGACTGAATGTCTATATTGCAGGAGTCTTTTTTAACATATATACCTCAGGATCAAAAAGTTCTGTATCTGTCCCAGCAATTCCTGCCTAGAATAAAGCAAATATATTGTAATAGGTTAAAACTTCTGGCACCAATTACCAAACTGACTGTAGCTACAAATAATTATTTCTACACAAAACTCATAATTGGTCACAATACTAATAGTAACTCAGCTAGTTATAGCATATAGTAAATAATAATATAGTGTTTATTTTACCACCTCCCTTTTATGAATTTTCAGTTTATGATGGCAAAATGGCACAATTTTTGGCTATCTGTCATCTGTAAACTGTGGTACAGCCATCTTAATATTCTTTGATTATAGCACAGGAAAGTGGAATGAAACAATGTTCTCCATACAGGCCATAATTTGATATATGGCCAGCCAAAGGATAACCTAAGACTATCATGAAACAATACCTCCAGAAAAAATTTAAGTAATCTTTCTCAAATTCAATCTCAGATTATGTCTAACTTAAGCTAAATTAATTTTGTGCCTAAAAGCTTATAAGGCTATAATGAATATAAGATATTTATTTAATAGTAAATAATAATAGTAATTACTAGCTGAATTGTAATTCAGCTAGTATAAATAAAGGAATAAACCTAAAAACAATGTTATTATGATTTTTAATGGATAAATAGACATTAGGAGCACAAACAAGGATAAGAAGTTATGCTGGGTGAACAAGATTTTCAGAAATGAATCCTAGAGACCAAATTGGTACCAGGCAAATAGGCTTTAAGTTCCTCTCTCTGCCTCTTCCTTAATAGTAAGGTGTAAAAGATTTTGTAAAAGCATAGTATGTACAAACAAAACAAGTCTGGCTTAGGAAAGAGGAAAAGGTAATAATTGAAAACTTTATCCTAAGCCTTATTTTTGAGTGTTCAAGAGTAATATATTCAAAAAAATACTTATTTATAACAATTCAAACCTCATTTATTGGGCAACACAAATATACACTGTTTTCCTAATGTTTCAAGGGTAAAATTCTACTTTAGCTACTTTTGGCTATCTTGGAAAGGGGTTAGGTTAGGAAAATAAAAACTTTCATTGATAGGTCTACAGGCTAAAGAGTGTCCTGGGAAGTATTTTGAAGTATCTACCTCCACTCCTTCTCCCTCTAGAGGGTCCTGAAATTTGCCTACATGATAATTTGGTAAATTTGCAGGTGGCACAATAATTTAGCTAGGATGAAAGTGAATACATCATTTGATGCCTTTTCTTATGCTCTTTCATAATTCAATAATTGTTTCTGTTGCAAATTGCATCTTGAGCCCTTAAAGGGGCCATGAAGGTACTTTATATAAATTATGAAAGAGCATAAAAATACATCAAATGATGTTTTTCACTTATATGGTCTTATCCAAGCTAAATTATATGGTCTACTGCAAAATTACCATGAAATTTACCAACCCCCCTAATGTGCGAATATATACCCTGAATTGTCAACAGCAAAGTTTCAAATTGCAAAATTCAGCACTATTTTTGTCAACAGCATTTGAAAAACTTGAAACATTAGGAAAACAGTTTATATTTGTGTTGCCCAATAAATGAGGTTTGAATTGTCATAAATAAGTTTTTTGAATATATTACCCTTGAACAACTTATTTATAAACTAGAGATATGTTTTTAACAACTTTTCAATAACTTAACTACTGCTGGTAACTTCTTTGGGTAGTTACAAAAATGAGTACCTTTGGGGCTCCTTTAAGGGCTCAAGATGTAATTTGCAACAGAAGTGATTATTGAATTATGAAAGAGCATAAAAAAAAGGCATCAAGTGATGCCTTTTCCTGAACTTTCATCTTAGCTAAATTATTGTGCCACCTGCAAATTTACCTTAAATTTGGGTTCAGGATGCAATTCTGACTATAGAGGTAAGTTTATTTCTTAGCTACCTAAATAGGCCTATAAACGTTATTCCAAATTTACTGGGTAGGCTAGTACCTTTTAGAGTGGGGAGGAATGGAGGCAGACACTTTAAAAGACCTTCCCAGGGCAAAATTTAGACTCTAGAAATATTTCTGAGAGTTCTATTCACATATTCACATATAGAGTTCTATTCACATAATGGTGCTTGTCTGAAGTCTGCTCCCATGCATTCATGGCACACGCAGAGCTGACTTCACATGCCTCTGGATATCTGGATAGCCACCAGAGAACTAAATGCACCTAGGGACGGTTGGGCTAGCAACCCTCCTACTGAAATTATTTGCTATGAATGGAAGTGAATATACAGCCTTGGATGCCAGCCTACTCTCCCGTGCCTGTCCAAGGACGTACCCCTTTGAACAGTGTTGACCAAGGTGGCATTAATGTCACCACCTGGAATGTCCTGCTGCTGAACCAGCCTGGTTCTAAGCTTCTTTTAGCAAAAGAACTAAGAAGATACAAAGTGAGGATTGCAGGAATAACAGAAACTCACCTTACAGGAAGCAGCAAAGAAGATATTAGAGAAGGGCAGACACTGCTTTGGTCTGATGGACCCCAAAGAAGAGGGGGAGTTGGCTTTGTTCTCAACAATTTTGCTCGGAAAGCCTTATTGTCATTTATGCCTATCTCATCATGTCTACTGAGAGTGAGAATTGACAGCAAGCACAGGAAGATAACTGTTCTTACCTGCTATGCACCAACAAATGAGGCCCAAGATGAAGATAAGGACAACTTCTATGCCCTACTGTCCTCCAAGCTCTCCTTCATACCTCCACATGATTACCTCCTAGGAGATTTTAACACTGGTATGGCTAACAGCTCTGGTCTGTATGATGCTGCTGTTGGACCTGTGACAGTTGATGCTCTGAATGATAATGGTGAGCAGCTGCTCAGTTGCTGCATCACCCATGCTCTAGCAGTCACAAATGCCTGGTTTGTGATAAAAGACATTGCAAAGTACACATGGTACAGCAAAGATGGCAGGACCAAAAAGATGCTTGACTACATCATTGTTTGATGATGCTGGCTTTCATTTGTCCAGAACTGCTGCTCATACAGAGGTGCCAAGCTTGGCAATGCTGACCATCGTCTCGTCTCTGCAAGGATAAAAATCTGACTGAGGGCCAATAAGAGTAACTCCTCATCCACCAAGAAGATAGACACCTCTTGACTGAAGCAAGATCCCTTGGTTCATGAGCAGTATATGGTTGAAGTCTTTAATTGCTTTGAGGCACTCCAGCTGTGTTCAGATAGTGAGTCAGCATGGACCACTTTCAAAGACAATGTTCTCAGAGCAGCTACTGAAGTTGTTGGCTCAAAGCCATGAAAGAAAAAAGAGTGGATTAGCAACCAGACGTTTGAAATAATTGAGCAGAGACGGCAAGCGAGATTACAAGGAGATATGACACTTTACAGACAGCTCAACAAATTACGAAGCTCCTTGCTCCACAGGGACAAGAAAGATTTCATTTCGGGTAAAGCTGCTGAGCTCGAACATGCTGCCCAAAAGAAAGACATAGGTGTAACTTTCAAGATCCTGAAAGCAGCAAATGGAGAAACTATATACAATCATTCTCAATGTGTTGGTCTCTGGAAGAAACACTTTAATAAGCTGCTAAACTCAGATCTGCCCAACCGCATTGACCCAGTGCTTGTTGCTGCAACTGTAAAAGCTACCCCTGCCCCCAACAGCACTGAATTTTCTCCTGAAGAGATTAAATCAGCAGTGAGGAAACTAAAAACAATAACAATAAAGCAGCTGGTACCTGTGGTATTGCTTCAGAGCTACTTACTACAGGCAGCACTGCAATGATACTTTGGCTGCAGATAGTGTTCAGTGTAATCTGGTGCACTGAAGTTATACTGTCAGACTGGAAGAAAGGAATCAGCATGCCATTGTTTAAGCGCAAGGGCAGCAAGATGGATTGCAGCAGCTACCGTGGTATCACCCTACTCTCTGTTCCTGGAAAGCTGTTTGCAATGCTGCTGTAGAAATGTGCAATAAGTTTCTTACATGCTTTGCGCTGCCCCCAACAAGCCAGATTCATGCCAGGAAGATCAACAACTGAACAGATTCATACAGTCAGACAGATCATTGAGAAGACACTGGAATTCAACAAGAAAGCTTACATAGCTTTCATTGACTTTCGTTCTGCCTTTGACACTGTTGACAGGCAGTCCCTTTGGCTAATCCTGAAGGCTGCAGGCCTACCAACAAAGATAGTCAGCCTCTTTACAGAACTTTACTGCAGCACAGAAAGCACCATCCTTGTTAACAGGATGCTTTCTTCTTCCTCCCCATAAAAAATGGTGTACAGCAAGGATGCACTGCTGCACCTGAGCTGTTTAACTGTGTCATCAACCACATTTTGAATGAGACACACCATGTCCACCCTTTTGGCATAAGTTATGCTGGACTTTGTTTGATGTTGACTTTGCTGACAATGTAGCCATCCTCAGTGAAAATATCAACCAACTTAAGTCTGTACTTGAGATGCTCTCCTCCACTGCCTCCTCAGTTGGGCTGCAAATCAACTGGAAGAAAACAAAGATCATGCCCATAGAAAAGACCGCATTGGTGTCACCATTAACTGCTGTGATCAAAGGCCAAGCTGTTGATGTGGTAAGGCAGTTCACCTATCTTGGATCAATTATATCATCAAATGGCACACCTGACACTGAAATCTCAGCCAAGGCAAACTCTGTATTTGGATGACTCCTGAGAGCAGTCTTCCACAAACTGCAAATTAGTTGCCTTACAAAAGCCTGTATCTACAATGCCACAGTCTCAAGCATCATGCTGTACTCTTCTGAGACATGGCCAATAGCCCAGACACAGCTAAGAAAGGTTGATGCCATCCAAACTATACAGCTGCATCAAGTTGAAGGCTTCAAATGGTATGACAAGATCCACAATACTGAGATCCTGAGGACCTTTGAGTTGGTGAACCTCTCTTCCCATGTAGAAGCTTGTTCTCTAAGATGGTACAGCCACTTACTCCACCTTCCACCAACTACCACTGCAAGGATCATATTGGACTTCAATCCCTCAATTGTCTGGAAATGTCCTTGAGGGAGGCTGTGCACCAGATGAGCTGATGTTATAAATCAATGCCTCCTCAACCACAACATCAACCCAAATGAGGCCCCATCCTTAGCCCTGGACAGGGCTGCTTGGAGAAGACTGACAGCAGTGTCAACCAGTTCCCTCTATGTTGGCAACCCTGCTGAGCAAAAGTGATAAGTAAGTCAAAAAAATTTCTATTCACATAGCCTTGGCAAACTCAAGTAGCCTAGCCTACTGTTTTAGACAGCAAAATTGTGATAAATTGTGAGCAAAAATGGGATAAAATTGTCATGGTAGCAATAATTATGCTTTCAAACAGCACTGAATGGGTAATCAGAAAGGCTAGCCTGCTCTTTTGTTATTATGGGCCTATGCTCAAATAATGTTTAGTACAGGAGCCATAGCCTGCAAAGGAATGTTGACAAAAGAATTGGCGAAAGTACAAGCTTAAAAACACAACCTCACGCCCTAATTCGGGCAGTAGATTCATTCCTGGAAGTTTGATTCACTAGCCTAGGACTAAAGCTTTCTAAGTTGGCAAAAAGTTGCAAATCTGCAATTTCATCATTTGTTCAGATTTATTCAAGACAGATAACATTTTCTAAGTAAACAAACCCTGACTTCCTGTAATCTTCAGCCGGTTTATTTTGCCTTGATATCGTTTCAGTTGTTAGATATATATTTATAATGAAAAGGGCGAAGCTTAAATCAAATAGATTTAAACAAATACTTAAGTATACAGAAATAACTATAATTTATAAAAATAATCGATCAAAAAATTTATGAATGAATTACAGAGCGTTAAAAAATCAAAAAACACTAAAATATTTATTTATGTGAATTATTTCATTATTGTCTAAATAATGAAACAAGATAAGACAGAGCTATTAGCACTCCCCATAAAGTATGTTTGGCAAATCTGCGATCGTAGACAAAATATAGCAATATTTCAAAATACACCCGTGGAGACACCAGAAATATAATAGCGTGTTCTGCCGGAGATATAATAGCCATCGGTAGATTTTAAGGTCCGATTGTATTAAATTTTTCGGTGCTTTTACCCTTCGTTATGTGCTAGGATTCGCAGACGCGCCCAGCTGGGCTAGAAAACTTTCTGTTAGTTTTTTAGGCCCTTTTATAAAGAAGAAAAAGTTAGATGAGATTTTGCATTATATTTCATATTCAAGCATTTTATGTTTTGATTTACCAAGAATAGATTTGTTGCACTGCATTTTATTTATGTTATATTTTTAGATTTAAACAGCCAAGCATTTTTTTGTTGTATTATGCCCCCGGCCAGAAGTTTGAGTGTCTACATGTTAAACTGGGAAGAAAAGAAATAATGATTGAATAAGAAGAAATTACAGCACCATCAAAGTTTTAAAGTTCCCGCAAAAGTTATAAAAGTTTTCTTCCTTGACTCTTCACTAAGTTATAAGTGGGTTTGCTAGATTTTAAATTAACATACGTCACGCATGTAAAGAGCAGATAGCCCGGAAGCACTAACAACAACAGCTACATCCAAAAAAAATTTACTGAGATTCTGCTACAGAAGTTTCACATTGGCTAAGCTGGTTCGTTACACTGGTTGACATATCGTTATACTTTTATGACTGATGGATTATTTCCAAGGGAGCAGTCGAAGACCGTTTTATATGTTTACTATAAGTTGCTATCACTTTGACCTTGTTTTATGCAAAAAGTATTATTTTTGTAGAATATTATGGCTCATAACAATACTTTGCAAGGTTTCAATATCTTTTGCTACTAGAGTTGTTTTTCCACCACCTTAAGAAAAATTATTAGCTAACTGTTTTACTAACAATTGTGTTTCCGCAAGCTAGCAAAAAATAGGGAGCTAACATAGTTAGTGAATGTCTCTAACAAATTGAATAGATGTTCAACAATATTGCTGGAGGATTTGAAATGTTTGAAAACTGATAATGGAACAAAGCAGGACGACTCTTTTCTGGGCTGTAACGTTGATGGAGAATTAAAAAAAATAAACAACTAGTAAAACAATAGGGAATTTTTAAGACAGTGAAACTTCCTTAAACCTCAAATGAATATTTCGGCCCTATATCCAAGGGAAGTCCTCTGCAAAACATGTACAAATAAAATAAGACTTACATTAAAATTCTACTTTTAAAACTTTAAACAGTCCCAGAATCCTTACTTAAAAGTTCAACCAGGACTATTATATGAAACAAAACAATAAGAAGCAATTCCTTGAGGTGAAGTAAAAATTAAGAACATGTCTTTAATACCTTTCTGTCATTCATTCTTGCCTTTTTATCAACTACCCTCAAAGGTCTTTTTGCAACAGGTTCACTTGAATGGACTACAGGTTTTTAATATAATTCGTCAAATCGTTTTTAGCTAAATTTATGTATAAAGCATTGACTAAATACTCCCCCAAATCCCCATTTAAAGAAACCCAGCTTCAGTTCCAAAAATTGTATGCAGGGTATATGAACTGCCAATTAGTCCTTTTACCCCTTTTACTCTCCAAAAAGTATCTTCAGATAGTCAGAGATCCCTCATCTGTAACCAAGCCCTAGATATAAAGAAGTCTTCCTGTCCATTAATAACAATAATCCCAATTAAAGTTCCTAATTCTATTGATGGGTTGCGGGAAGTGCGGGTACTTGAGCTAACTACCCCCAGCAATTTAAGGCCTATTAGCCGGCCGGTACCATTACGGTTCTTCCAACTCACTCCCGCTCGCTTCTGCACACTCCAGAACAAATGATGAATAACCCCTTTTTTATTGTCTTCATTGTGCATTAGTAATCATTAATCAATTTCTCTCGTGTTTAAGATATCAATGGATGTCTTTAAAATCTTTCTA
Source organism: Artemia sp. Qi Xiang Cuo (assembly GCF_049724085.1). NCBI lineage: Eukaryota > Metazoa > Arthropoda > Branchiopoda > Anostraca > Artemiidae > Artemia > Artemia sp. Qi Xiang Cuo. Next base: position 4,244,282 of record NC_142802.1, on the reverse strand, counting down.
TCAAAGTGCGAATGCTGGTTAGAACTCAAGATTGCTGCGTAGGTATTTGGTATATAAGCCAAAGAAATATTATTATTTACCTTGAGCTTAATTTCTATTGCCTCACGAACGACCTGTTAGTCAGTGCTAAGTCAGTGCTAATGAGGGAAGATTTTTCAAACAGTATGTAATGGCTGGGGTTATCAAAAACGTGGCCGCTTAGAGGTGAATCAAAAGAATTATAAATACTTTTAGAATTTAAAGCCTTGTTTAAGGCATCTTTGGAGAATTTCAACTAATATTTGCTTCCCTGGGCTCATGCCTATATGGTTTTCTTCGCGAAATAGTCACAACAAAAGCTCGGACTCAAAATGCACACGTTAGCACGATAATAATTGAAGGGGTTTACACTGGTCTTTTAGTTGTATCCTGTTCGAAGTAATAGAATTTCCAAAATAGGAAAATGGTCCTTCTATGTTGATTTCCTACCAGAGGAAGTAGTTGAGCTAGGTGAATGATACTTTGGAGAAGGGATCGTGAGTCTGAAATTTGGCAAGAGAAGGTCTTTCAGAATATCCACATGTATCCCTTTCCCCACTACTGGACACCAATCGTAAACACCGACGTAGTCACACTACCTTTCCATTATGGAAAACAAGAGGAAAATAAAGAGGAAATTTGTGAAGACAATGAATAGAACCTAAGAGGATATTTCGGATGTATGTGCACCAGCCGTCATCAGTGAAGTATGATATGTGCTGTATTGCAAAATTCGTAGATATGTTGATTATGCTTAGCATAGATAAGCTCGATTTTATGGTTTACAGAAAACCTGCAAAAAATAACATTTACCTTCGCTTCAAGTCTAATCGTTTCTATAAGTTATAAGAGGCATGGCAATATTTCTTGTGGATCAAGGACTTAATATCTTTTCAGAGCAACGTGTTAAAAGAGATTTTAATTTTATTAAAGACATAATTTTTGGAAATGGTTACCCTATTTCTCTCATTAATACCGTAATACTCAAAGGTTAACTAGACATTTTTTAAAGCCCTATGTCAATTTGTTTAAAAAAATGATTTGTCTGTTATTTTAAAAAGCGAATTAACTATTATGAATCTTTTTAATCCTCATAAGGAAAAAATAACAGTTACTCGTAAAAAGGAGTACATTAAATACCGTGCAACTGTGGAAATTACCACGATGCCATAACTCACCAAAATTAACGAAATAAAATAAACAGCTTATACAATCTGAAAATAAATTTTGGGGTGAAATATCATTGTGTTGAAACTTTTGCCAGAAAAGTTTTTACTGCGCCAAAGTTGTCAAAATTGAGTATGTGTAACATATCAAAACGGCTAAGGGTATTAAGTTGTAGGTTTCAAAGAATATTGAGGAGGATGCTAAACTAAATTAGAAAACATTATGTGCATCCAGGAGGAACATAAAGAAATTTCGTTAATTATATAATTTTTTGAAATAGTTATCCTATTTCTCTCATTAATACAGTAATTACTCGTAGGTTAAGTAAACATTCTTTTAAAGCCCTAGGTCAATTTGTTGAAAAATTATTTGTCTGTTGGTTTTAAAACAAAATTAAATATTATGAAACTTTTAAATTCTCACAAGGAAAAATAGTTATCCCATTCCTCTCATTAATACAGTAATTGCTCGTAGGTTAAGTAAACATTCTTTTGAAGCCCTATGTCAATTTGTTGAAAAATTATTTGTCTGTTGGTTTGAAAACAAAATTATATTATGAATCTTTTAAATTGTCACAAGGAAAAATGGTTATCCTATTTCTCTCATTAATACCGTAATACTCAAAGGTTAACTAGACATTTTTTAAAGCCCTATGTCAATTTGTTTAAAAAAATGATTTGTCTGTTATTTTAAAAAGCGAATTAACTATTATGAATCTTTTTAATCCTCATAAGGAAAAAATAACAGTTACTCGTAAAAAAGGAGTACATTAAATACCGTGCAACTGTGGAAATTACCACGATGCCATAACTCACCAAAATTAACGAAATAAAATAAACAGCTTATACAATCTGAAAATAAATTTTGGGGTGAAATATCATTGTGTTGAAACTTTTGCCAGAAAAGTTTTTACTGCGCCAAAGTTGTCAAAATTGAGTATGTGTAACATATCAAAACGGCTAAGGGTATTAAGTTGTAGGTTTCAAAGAATATTGAGGAGGATGCTAAACTAAATTAGAAAACATTATGTGCATCCAGGAGGAACATAAAGAAATTTCGTTAATTATATAATTTTTTGAAATAGTTATCCTATTTCTCTCATTAATACAGTAATTACTCGTAGGTTAAGTAAACATTCTTTTAAAGCTCTAGGTCAATTTGTTGAAAAATTATATGTCTGTTGGTTTTAAAGCAAAATTAAATATTATGAATCTTTTAAATTCTCACAAGGAAAAATAGTTATCCCATTTCTCTCATTAATGCAGTAATTGCTCGTAGGTTAAGTAAACTTTCTTTTAAATCCCTAGGTCAATTTGTTGAAAAATTATTTGTCTGTTGATTTTAAAACAAAATTACATTATGAATCTTTTAAATTGTCACAAGGAAAAATGGTTATCCTATTTCTCTCATTAATAAAGTAATTGCTCGTAGGTTAAGTAGACATTCTTTTAAAGCCCTAGGTCAATTTGTTGAAAAATTATTTTTCTGTTGGTTTTAAAACAAAATTAAATATTATGAATCTTTTAAATTCTCACAAGGAAAAATGGTTATCCTATTTCTCTCATTAATACAGTAATTGCTCGTAGGTTGAGTAGATATTCTTTTAAAGCCCTAGGTCAATTTATTGAAAAATTATTTGTCTGTTGGTTTTAAAACAAAATTAAATATTATGAATCTATTAAATTCTCACAAGGAAAAATGGTTATCCTATTTCTCTCATTAATACAGTAATTGCTCGTCGGTTAAGTAGACATTCTTTTAAAGCCCTAGGTCAATTTATTGAAAAATTATTTTTCTTTTGGTTTTAAAACAAAATTAAATATTATGAATCTTTTAAATTCTCACAAGGAAAAATGGTTATCCTATTTCTCTCATTAATACAGTAATTGCTCGTAGGTTAAGTAGACATTCTTTTAAAGCCCTAGGTCAATTTCTTGAAAAATTATTTGTCTTTTGGTTTTAAAACAAAATTATATTATGAATCTTTTAAATTGTCACAAGGAAAAATGGTTATCCTATTTCTCTCATTAATACAGTAATTGCTCGTAGGTTAAGTAGACATTCTTTTAAAGCCCTAGGTCAATTTGTTGGAAAATTATTTTTCTGTTGGTTTTAAAACAAAATTAAATATTAAGAATCTTTTAAATTCTCACAAGGAAAAATGGTTATCCTATTTCTCTCATTAATACAGTAATTGCTCGTAGGTTGAGTAGACATTATTTTAAAGCCCTAGGTCAATTTGTTGAAAAATTATTTTTCTGTTGGTTTTAAAACAAAATTAAATATTATGGATCTTTTAAATTCTCACAAGGAAAAATTGATATCCTATTTTTCTCATTAATACAGTAATTGCTTGTAGGTTGAGTAGACATTCTTTTAAAGCCCTAGGTCAATTTGTTGAAAAATTATTTTTCTGTTGGTTTTAAAACAAAATTAAATATTATGAATCTTTTAAATTCTCACAAGGAAAAATGGTTATCCTATTTCTATCATTAATACAGTAATTGCTCGTAGGTTGAGTAGACATTCTTTTAAAGCCCTAGGTCAATTTGTTGAAAAATTATTTGTCTGTTGGTTTTAAAACAAAATTAAATATTATGAATCTCTTAAATTCTCACTAGGAAAAATGGTTATCCTATTTCTCTCATTAATACAGTAATTGTTCGTAGGTTAAGTAGACATTCTTTTAAAGCCCTAGGTCAATTTGTTGAAAAATTATTTGTCTGTTGGTTTAAAAACAAAATTATATTATGAATCTTGTAAATTGTCACAAGGAAAAATGGTTATCCTATTTCTCTCATTAATACAGTAATTGCTCGTAGGTTGAGTAGACATTCTTTTAAAGCCCTAGGTCAATTTGTTGAAAAATTATTTGTCTGTTGGTTTTAAAACAAAATTAAATATTATGAATCTCTTAAATTCTCACATGGAAAAATGGTTATCCTATTTCTCTCATTAATACAGTAATTGCTCGTAGGTTAAGTAGAAATTCTTTTAAAGCCCTAGGTCAATTTATTGAAAAATTATTTGTCTTTTAGTTTTAAAACAAAATTAAATATTATGAATCTTTTAAATTCTCACAAGGAAAAATGGTTATCCTATTTCTCTCATTAATACAGTAATTGCTCGTGATTAAGTAGACATTCTTTTAAAGCCCTATGTCAATTTATTGAAAAACTATTTGTCTGTTTGTTTTAAAAGCAAATTAAATATTATGAATCTTTTAAAATCTTACAAGGAAAAAGGTTATCCTTTTTTTCTCATTAATACAGTAATTGCTCGTAGGTTAAGTAGACATTCTTTTAAAGCCCTAGGGCAATTTGTTGAAATTTTTTTTGTCTGTTGGTATTAAAACAAAATTAAATATTATGAATCTTTTAAATTCTCAAAAGGAAAAATGGTTATCCTATTACTCTCATTAATACAGTAATTGCTTGTAGGTTAAGTAGACATTCTTTTAAAGCCCTAGGTCAATTTTTTGAAAAATTATTTGTCTGTTGGTTTTAAAACAAAATTATATTATGAATCTTTTAAATTGTCACAAGGAAAAATGGTTATCCTATTTCTCTCATTAATACAGTAATTGCTCGTAGGTTGAGTAGACATTCTTTTAAAGCCCTAGGTCAATTTGTTGAAAAATTATTTTTCTGTTGGTTTTAAAACAAAATTAAATATTATGAATCTCTTAAAGTCTCACAAGGAAAAATGGTTATCCTATTTCTCTCATTAATACAGTAATTGCAAGTAGGTTAAGTAGACATTCTTTTAAAGCCCTAGGTCAATTTATTCAAAAATTATTTGTCTTTTGGTTTTAAAACAAAATTAAATATTATGAATCTTTTAAATTCTCACAAGGAAAAATGGTTATCGTATTTCTCTCATTAATACAGTAATTGCTCGTAGGTTGAGTAGACATTCTTTTAAAATTATTTGTCTGTTGGTTTTAAAACAAAATTAAATATTATGAATCTCTTAAATTCTCACAAGGAAAAATGGTTATCCTATTTCTCTCATTAATACAGTAATTGCTCGTCGGTTAAGTAGACATTCTTTTAAAGCCCTAGGTCAATTTATTGAAAAATTATTTGTCTTTTGGTTTTAAAACAAAATTAAATATTATGAATCTTTTAAATTCTCACAAGGAAAAATGGTTATCCTATTTCTCTCATTAATACAGTAATTGCTCGTAGGTTAAGTAGACATTCTTTTAAAGCCCTGGGTCAATTTGTTGAAAAATTATTTGTCTTTTGGTTTTAAAACAAAATTATTTTATGAATCTTTTAAATTGTCACAAGGAAAAATGGTTATCCTATTTCTCTCATTAATACAGTAATTGCTCGTAGGTTGAGTAGACATTCTTTTAAAGCCCTAGGTCAAATTGCTGAAAAATTATTTTTCTGTTGGTTTTAAAATAAAATTAAATATTATGAATCTTTTAAATTGTCACAAGGAAAAATGGTTATCCTATTTCTCTCATTAATACAGTAATTGCTCGTAGGTTGAGTAGACATTCTTTTAAAGCCCTAGGTCAATTTGTTGAAAAATTATTTTTCTGTTGGTTTTAAAACAAAATTAAATATTATGAATCTTTTAAATTCTCACAAGGAAAAATGGTTATCCTATTTCTCTCATTAATACAGTAATTGCTCGTAGGTTGAGTAGACATTCTTTTAAAGCCCTAGGTCAATTTGTTGAAAAATTATTTGTCTGTTGGTTTTAAAACAAAATTAAATTTTATGAATCTCTTAAATTCTCACTAGGAAAAATGGTTATCCTCTTTCTCTCATTAATACAGTAATTGCTCTTACGTTAAGCAGACATTCTTTTAAAGCTCTAGGTCAATTTATTGAAAAATTATTTGTCTTTTGGTTTTAAAACAAAATTAAATATTATGAATCTTTTAAATTGTCACAAGGAAAAATGGTTATCCTATTTCTCTCATTAATACAGTAATTGCTCGTAGGTTGAGTAGACATTCTTTTAAAGCCCTAGGTCAATTTGTTGAAAAATTATTTTTCTTTTGGTTTTAAAACAAAATTAAATATTATGAATCTTTTAAATTCTCACAAGGAAAAATGGTTATCCTATTTCTCTCATTAATACAGTAATTGCTCGTAGGTTAAGTAGATATTCTTTTAAAGCACTAGGTCAATTTATTGTAAAATTATTTGTCTGTTGGTTTTAAAACAAAATTAAATTTTATGAATCTCTTAAATTCTCACTAGGAAAAATGGTTATCCTATTTCTCTCATTAATACAGTAATTGCTCGTAGGTTAAGTATACATTCTTTTAAAGCTCTAATTATGTCAATTTATTGAAAAATTATTTGTCTGTTGGTTTTAAAACAAAATTAAATATTATGAATCTTTTAAATTCTCACAAGGAAAAATGGTTATCCTATTTCTCTCACTAATACAGTAATTGCTCGTAGGTTTAGTAGACATTCTTTTAAAGCCCTAGGTAAATTTATTGAAAAATTATTTGTCTGTTGGTTTTAAAACAAAATTAAATATTATGAATCTTTTAAATTCTCACAAGGAAAAATGGTTATCCTATTCTCTCATTAATACAGTAATTTCTCTTAGGCTAAGTAAACATTCTTTTAAATCCCTATGTCAATTTATTGAAAAACTATTTGTCTGTTGGTTTTAAAACAAAATTAAATATTATGAATCTTTTAAATTATCAAAAGGAAAAATAGTTATCCTATTTCTCTCATTAATACAGTAATTGCTCGTAGGTTAAGCAGACATTCTTTTAAAGCCCTAGGTCAATTTATTGAAAAATTATTTGTCTTTTGGTTTTAAAACAAAATTAAATATTATGAATCTTTTAAATTGTCACAAGGAAAAATGGTTATCCTATTTCTCTCATTAATACAGTAATTGCTCGTAGGTTAAGTAGACATTCTTTTAAAGCCCTAGGTCAATTTGTTGAAAAATTATTTGTCTGTTGGTTTTAAAACAAAATTAAATATTATGAATCTCTTAAATTCTCACAGGGAAAAATTGTTATCATATTTCTCTCATTAATACAGTAATTGCTCGTAGGTTAAGTAGAAATTCTTTTAAAGCCCTAGGTCAATTTATTGAAAAATTATTTGTCTTTTAGTTTTAAAACAAAATTAAATATTATGAATCTTTTAAATTCTCACAAGGAAAAATGGTTATCCTATTTCTCTCATTAATACAGTAATTGCTCGTAGGTTAAGTAGACATTCTTTTAAAGCCCTATGTCAATTTATTGAAAAACTATTTGTCTGTTTGTTTTAAAAGCAAATTAAATATTATGAATCTTTTAAAATCTTACAAGGAAAAAGGTTATACTATTTTTCTCATTAATAAAGTAATTGCTCGTAGGTTAAGTAGACATTCTTTTAAAGCCCTAGGGCAATTTGTTGAAAATTTATTTGTCTGTTGGTTTTAAAACAAAATTAAATATTATGAATCTTTTAAATTCTCAAAAGGAAAAATGGTTATCCTATTCCTCTCATTAATACAGTAATTGCTCGTAGGTTAAGTAGACATTCTTTTAAAGCCCTAGGTCAATTTTTTGAAAAATTATTTGTCTGTTGGTTTTAAAACAAAATGAAATATTATGAATCTCTTAAAGTCTCACAAGGAAAAATGGTTATCCTGTTTCTCTCATTAATACAGCAATTGCAAGTAGGTTAAGCAGACATTCTTTTAAAGCCCTAGGTCAATTTATTCAAAAATTATTTGTCTTTTGGTTTTAAAACAAAATTAAATATTATGAATCTTTTAAATTCTCACAAGGAAAAATGGTTATCGTATTTCTCTCATTAATACAGTAATTGCTCGTAGGTTGAGTAGACATTCTTTTAAAATTATTTGTCTGTTGGTTTTAAAACAAAATTAAATATTATGAATCTCTTGAATTCTCACAAGGAAAAATGGTTATCCTATTTCTCTCATTAATACAGTAATTGCTCGTTGGTTAAGTAGACATTCTTTTAAAGCCCTAGGTCAATTTATTGAAAAATTATTTGTCTTTTGGTTTTAAAACAAAATTAAATATTATGAATCTTTTAAATTCTCACAAGTAAAAATGGTTATACTATTTCTCTCATTAATACAGTATTTGCTCTTAGGTTAAGTAGACATTCTTTTAAAGCCCTAGGTCAATTTGTTGAAAAATTATTTGTCTTTTGGTTTTAAAACAAAATTATGTTATGAATCTTTTAAATTGTCACAAGGATAAATGGTTATCCTATTTCTCTCATTAATACAGTAATTGCTCGTAGGTTGAGTAGACATTCTTTTAAAGCCCTAGGTCAAATTGTTGAAAAATTATTTTTCTGTTGGTTTTAAAATAAAATTAAATATTATGAATCTTTTAAATTGTCACAAGGAAAAATGGTTATCCTATTTCTCTCATTAATACAGTAATTGCTCGTAGGTTGAGTAGACATTCTTTTAAAGCCCTAGTTCAATTTGTTGAAAAATTATTTTTCTGTTGGTTTTAAAACAAAATTAAATATTATGAATCTTTTAAATTCTCACAAGGAAAAATGGTTATCCTATTTCTCTCATTAATACAGTAATTGCTCGTAGGTTGAGTAGACATTCTTTTAAAGCCCTAGGTCAATTTGTTGAAAAATTATTTGTCTGTTGGTTTTAAAACAAAATTAAATATTATGAATCTCTTAAATTCTCACTAGGAAAAATGGTTATCCTATTTCTCTCATTAATACAGTAATTGCTCTTACGTTAAGCAGACATTCTTTTAAAGCTCTAGGTCAATTTATTGAAAAATTATTTGTCTTTTGGTTTTAAAACAAAATTAAATATTATGAATCTTTTAAATTGTCACAAGGAAAAATGGTTATCCTATTTCTCTCATTAATACAGTAATTGCTCGTAGGTTGAGTAGACATTCTTTTAAAGCCCTAGGTGAATTTGTTGAAAAATTATTTTTCTGTTGGTTTTAAAACAAAATTAAATATTCTGAATCTTTTAAATTCTCACAAGGAAAAATGGTTATCCTATTTCTCTCATTAATACAGTAATTGCTCGTAGGTTGAGTAGACATTCTTTTAAAGCCCTAGGTCAATTTATTGAAAAATTATTTGTCTGTTGGTTTTAAAACAAAATTAAATATTATGAATCTCTTAAATTCTCACTAGGAAAAATGGTTATCCTATTTCTCTCATTAATACAGTAATTGCTCGTAGGTTAAGTATACATTCTTTTAAAGCTCTATGTCAATTTATTGAAAAATTATTTGTCTTTTGGTTTTAAAACAAAATTAAATATTATGAATCTTTTAAATTCTCACAAGGAAAAATGGTTATCCTATTTCTCTCACTAATACAGTAATTGCTCGTAGGTTAAGTAGACATTCTTTTAAAGCCCTAGGTAAATTTATTGAAAAATTATTTGTCTGTTGGTTTTAAAACAAAATTAAATATTATGAATCTTTTAAATTCTCACAAGGAAAAATGGTTATCCTATTCTCTCATTAATACAGTAATTTCTCTTAGGCTAAGTAAACATTCTTTTAAATCCCTATGTCAATTTATTAAAAACTATTTGTCTGTTGGTTTTAAAACAAAATTAAATATTATGAATCCTTTAAATTATCAAAAGGAAAAATAGTTATCCTATTTCTCTCATTAATACAGTAATTGCTCGTAGGTTAAGCAGACATTCTTTTAAAGCCCTAGGTCAATTTATTGAAAAATTATTTGTCTGTTTGTTTTAAAAGCAAATTAAATGCTATGAATCTTTTAAATTCTCACAAGGAAAAATGGATATCCTATTTCTGTCATTAATACAGTAATGGCTCGTAGGTTAAGTAAACATTCTTTTAAAGCCCTATGTAAATTTGTTGAAAAATTATTTGTCTGTTGGTTTTTAAATCAAATTAAATATTATGAATCTTTTCAATTCTCACAAGTAAAAAAAACAATTACTCGTCAAAGAGTAGTATATCAAATACCGTGCACGTGTGGAAATTATCACGATGGTAAAACTTACCGAAACCGAGGCAGTAAAATAAACAGCTAATGCAACCTGAAAATGCATTTTTGGTTGAAAATTTATAGTATTTAAATCAGTGCCAGAAAAGATTTTACCGCGCCTAGGCTGTCAAAAAGGAGTATGTGCAACATGTCAAAACAGCTTGGGATATTCAGTTGTAGCTTTCAAGGAATGTTGAGGAGGATGCTAAGCTAAATTAGAAAACATTATGTGCATCCAGGATATCAAAAGGGTGCATATGCAATATCCCAAGAATAGCTGACGGTATTCAGTTGAAAGTTTCAAGGGATACTAAACTAAATGAAAAAAAAAACGCGCGCCCAAGTTGTCAAAAGATCGTATATGTAATATCTCAGGAGCTGCTAAAGATATCAAGTTGAAAATTTCATGGATTGTTGATGGGTCTTTTAAAATAAACCGAAAGACACTATGTGTATATGGGTTGTCAAAAAGAGAGTATGTGCAACAGATCAAGACAGCTAAGATTATTAAGTTCGAATTTTCAAGGAATGTTGAGGAGGTAGTTGAACTAAATCAGAGGACATCATCTGCATCCAGTTTATGAAAAGAACAAATGTTCACGGCTGAGGGTATTATCTTGAAACTTTCAAGGCGCGCTAATTGGGGATGTAGGACTCAATAAAAATAAAATAGTTGTATCCAGGTGGTCAAAAGAGCTTACTTACTTTTACTTTCGGCGGGAACCAGACGATGAACTGTCCTGCCCGGCACCAAAGGATCTTGGAATGACTTCCGACGATCATTTGGACATGTTGGCTGCAGCTTCTCCGGCGATCTTCAGCCAGTCTTTGTCCCATCTCCTGAATCCTCCCAACGGTTCCAGGTTCTCCTTGTATTTTGCCACAGGTTCTTCTTTTGTCCTCCTGGTTCACGTTTCATGGAGGGGGCTGGTTCTCAGACAAGGACGTCTCGACATATCGTGCCTTCGCGACGGCGCAATTTGTGGCCGAGGAGCTTCAGGTGACGTTTTTTAATGATAAGCAATAGCTCTTCTTATTGGCCACAGTGACTCCTTACTTCACTATTGGAAATCCTGCCCTGTCCCTTAATTCGGAGAATATAACGAAGGTAGCAGCGGTCGAAAACATCCAAAGCTCCCGCGTCTTCAACCTTGATCGGCTATGTCTCGCAAGCATAGAGTAGTACTGCTCGAACAATTGCAAAGTAGATTCAGACTTGTGCTTTGGTTGAGATATCTCGTCTGGTCTTTAGTGCTTTTTTCAGACTAGTAAAGACTCCCCAGGCTTTAGCTATTCGGGAAAAGATATCCCTTTCAGCTCTGCCATCTGGTGTTATGATAGAGCCAAGATACTTGAATTTCTTGACGTTTTCTATTGGCTCGCCGTCAAGGGTAACCTGGCAAGGAGCGGGTTGGTTGAGAGCCAGTACTTTAGTCTTTTTGCCACTGATGGCCAGTCCGATGCGCTTTGAGACCTCAGAGGTAACGTCAATCACGCCTTACAAACTGTTGGCGGTGGTTTCCATCTCAGCAAAGTTGTCTTCGAAGTTCAAACCTGTCAGGGACTGGAGGAAACCAGCTATTTATTTGGAGACTATTCCGCTTTGGTTTCTCATTGCATTATTCATGATCCAGTCTATCACGCAGTTGAATAATATAGGTGACAGAGGGCATCCCTGCTTTACCTCAAACTCAACTGGAAACTTAGAGGTGTAATTGCCGGAAACACGGATGCAAGTCTCAGTGTCCTTATATGCACTTTGGAGTATCTCAATGATATCTTGCGGCGTACCGTCTTCAGCCATATTTCTCCATAGCTCCTTCCTGGTGAGGGAATCGAAGGCAGCAACAAAGTCAATAAAGACAATAAGAAGTGGTAGACGAAACCTGGTGTACTGCTGAAGGAAGAGACAAATCGTCAATATCTGTTCTGGACAGCCTCTGCCTGGTCTGAAGCCTGCTTGTTCCGGATGGGTTAACTTGTCACGTACGTCTTTGAATCGATTCCAAAGAATGACGCAGAAGATCTTCATGGCATGGTCGATCATGGTCGATCATATACCTCTATAGTTTCCGCAAATGGCCTTATCTCCTTTTTTGTATAGCGGAATGAGGACTGATGCTTTCCAGTCTTTTGGGAAGGTCTTCGTCGTCCATACTTGGACAAACAGGTTGGTTAGGCGGCATAGTAGAGTTGGTGAGGACTTGAACATTTCAGAAGGGATCCCATCCTCTCCTGGAGTCTTATTGTTTTTCATGCACTTCAGCGCTTTTTGTACGTCTGCAATACTTGGCGGATCGAGGTTTATTACGTAGGGCTCTCTATCAGCACTCAAGAAGGTAGGTAGATCGCACGGGGGTTTGACAGGGATCAGTAGCTCAGAAAAATGCTCTCGCCAGCGTTCCATGTGTCCTTCTTTTGTTCGGATGAGTTCTGTGGACTTATCTTTCAGTGTGTCAACCGCTACAGGAGCTTTTCCTGTCGCTTCTTTCAGGTGTTTGAAAATTTTCCTGCTGTTGTGGTTCTTGGACGCTTGTTCCAATTCATTCGCCAGATCTGACCAGTACTTTTCTCTGTCCCTTTTCAGTGACGGTTTAGCTGCTTTGCGGGCTACTTTTAAGGGTCCTTTCGCACCTCCCACGAGGGGTCGCTTCTTCTCGACTAGTTCTATGGTGTAGTCAGAGATCCAGGCTCGCTGTTTTCGTTTTGTGTGATCAAGCACCTCCTCAGCTATGTCTTGTGTCGCAATTTTTTTGTGCGTCCATTCTTCGTTGACTTATGAAAGACGGTTTAAGGCTTCGAACCGGCTGCTTAGCTTTAACTCGAAGTCGGCTTTAATTTCTAGGCATCTTAGTTTCGACACATCGAAGCGCTTCCCTGCCTTCTGTCGCTTCTGTCTACTAAGGCGGTGACGGACTTTGCAAGTGAGGAGATAGTGATCAGATCCATTTAAAGATCCTGTGTCTGCTCCTCTGTATACCCGGGCATCTGTGCAGGAGCTCCTCCATCTTCTGCTGACTAAGATGTGGTCAATCTGAGCTGTTGTTATGACGTTGTTCTAGTGCCATGTTACGAGGTGGAGTCTCTTGTGCTCAAAGAGAGTGTTTGTGACGCATAGGTTTTTGTATCTTGCTAGCTGTAAGAACCTTTCTCCATTGATGCATCTGTTACCGACGGTGTGGCGGCCAATAACTACTGCTGTGTCGGGGTCTACTCTGCCAAGCCGGGCGTTCCAGTCTCCAGCGACAAATAGCATATCACGTCTTGGTGCTTGTCGATGATCCTTTGTAGGTCATAAAAAAAGGCATCTTTGACCGCGTCACTCCTGTCCCTTATTGGAGCGTACACGGCGATTATGGTTATGTGGTTAATGTGGCCTCTCAATCTGATCATGGCGATCCTTGGTGAAACTGGCTCCCAATAGGTGACACATGATGCAGTAGTTGGGTTCTATCAGGAACGCAACTCCTTGTTGGCCGGAACCATCCTTGGGACCCGATTTGTAGAACTGGAATGAGTCAGATTAGGAGATATTCAACTTTTTTGACAGAGCATCATTCAGTCTCGTTTCTGACAGACAACAAACGTTGATTTTATACTTCTGTAGCTCCCTTGTAAGGAGCAGTTGTGTGGATTCCAGCTTGCAACTGCGAACATTCCACGCGCCAATATTTAAATGTTTTCTTGATCGGGTGGCTTGCATACTTGTCGGGCCAGACACCACCCTGACCTGATCCGTGTCGGCTACCGTGAACGCCGTAGTAGTAGTATCTCTTTGCATTTGATCTTCAGTATTCATTGGTGTTTTAGGGGAATTGGCCTGAACAAGGGCTCCCCAGACCCTTGCTCTTGCAGAGGCCGTTGTCCAATTCTGGATCTTCCGCCCTTTCGCATTTGTCCTCCTGGAGAGGATCTTTTCACGATGGTATACTGCAGTACCATACAATTTAACTCACTGCTGGAAGAAGGTTCGCAGCTAGCGGGACGTGTCGACACGCCGGTGGGCCCTGCTCAGTGTGCGTCAGAGGGGCCTTCTTCCTCCTCCGCCTGTATTTATGACCCCCGGGCGAGGGTACCCCAGTTTGAATTTTGAACCCCCAGGGGCTAGGTCCCCCCCTTGGCCCGTGCCTCCCTTTATGGAGGTACCCTACATATCTGTAGGACGTTCCCCTATCCACCACCTGGGGATGCGCTGAGTGGCCTGGGGAGGGCCCCTACTGAGAAGGTGACTCAGTAGGTGACTCATCTGCAATATCTGAGGAAAGGCTAACGGTATTAAATTGAAGCTTTCCGGGAATGTCGTGGGGGTTGGTGGTGTTGAGCTAGATCAAAAGACACTATGTGCATCCTGGATGTCAAAACGGCGTATCTGTAACATCTTAGGAACGGCTAAGGACATCAAATTGCAACATTCAGGGGATGTTAAATTAAATCAAAAGACACTTTTACATCCAAGTTGTCAAAAGGGTGGATCTGCAACATCTCAAGAATAGTTAAGTGTATGAAGTTGGAACTTTTGGGGAATGTTGTGGGGGATGTTGAGCAAAAGACACTAAATGCATCCAGGTGGTCGAAAGGGGGCGTCTGAAATAGCCCAGGAACGGCTAAGAATACTATTTTGAAGCTTTTATGGAATAATTAGGGGCATGCTGAGCAAAGTACTATGTGCATCCAGGTACTCAAAATGACGTATCTTAAAAATTTCAAGAACAGGTAGGAGTATTAAATTTAAACTTTCAGGAAATGCTAAGGGGTGTTAAACTAAGTAAAAAATCACTATACGTCTCCAAGTTGTCAAAAGGGCGTGTCTGCAATATTTTAGGTATGGCATAGGGTATAAATTAACAGCTTAAGAAACCCAGCTGAAACTTTGAAGGAATCGAGTAAATGAGAATGGGGATATCGGGTAGATTTTAAATTTTTGACTTTGGGGGTATAAGAGAGCATATCAAGGACAGTAAATATTTGAAGAAGTATATGATTGTATTGATTCTTCGACATTAAAGTTTTAGAACTAAGGAAAGCTCAACTGGAAACAAATCTGGTTGCATTGATTCTTGACGTCCTATTTTTACTTTTATTTTTTAAACAACACATCAGGATTCTTTTATAATAAATGAGCTCAAAATGTATTTATTTGAATTATCGTACAGTTAAAACAAAATAGCGCACGATAAGATTCTGATAATGAAGTATTTTTTCAATTACGTCTATTTTCAAGGTTGGGATATGATGGTGGTCAGGATTGCTCTAGTCCTATAGAAACCCAAAAACTACGCAGATCTTCAATCCATTTATTATTATAGTATTCCCCCTTCCCATCCATACAAAGTTTTATGCTAGAATTATTATTAAAATATTTTACAAAACTATTTCCAAAATTCAAATTGCAAGCCAAAGTCTTGATTCTTAAGCAAAAAACTGAAAAAAGTACTTTAAAAGTATCATTTTTTACCAATAAAAAAAGTCAATTAAAAAGGAACTAAAAATAATTTTAAAAACTATTTCAGAAACAAAATTTTTTTAAATAAAAGCAAAGAGCTGCATTGAACCAAAGACGAGCAGAAATAAAGCCAATTAATAATTAAAAGTTAATACGAAAATAGATTACTATCAATGAATGAATGAGATCCAACAGCAACAGAAATTACAACGAAAAATTAAGTCAGAGTTAAGTAAAACGAATAGAAATTACCACGAAGAAGATTAGGGATAATACCCCCAAAGCTCTTTAAAGACCAGATCATCATTAGCGCTTTACTGAAAGCACAATATATTTTAAACGTTTTATCATTTATGAAGTTAATTTCCGGGACCTCCAGGAATGCATGTCATTACGTATTATTAAACAGCCAGTCTACTTTCATTAGTTCTTTTCTGTAATCTTAGTCCTTATGGTGATTTTTTTTATGATATGACAAGCGCAAACTCACTGATTTAAAGTAAAGTTGTTTGCAGTACAGTGCAAATGCCACTTCAGCCCTTAAGAAATTTATGGGGTGTTACCCCTACTCCTGATTGTGGTAATTTCTGTTCATTTTAAGTTTGACTTGATTACTCATTGTAATTTTGTTCTTTTTGGGTCTTAGTTTTTCATTGATAAATGAGTTACGTCTGTTCGTTTTAAACTTTAATTATTATTTGAATTTATTTCTGTTCCTCTTTGGTTTAAGGTTGCTCTTTGATTTCTTTGAAAACTTACTTTTTGGAAAAAAAAATAATCCCAATAAATGACCTTTCAGGACAATGGAAGATTTCAGTGTTTTTAGTTTGAATTTGTCGGTCAAACGTGACTTATAAAGTGTTAGCGTAAATTGTGTCTTAAGGACATAGAATGATATTCCTATTCTAAAACGTTCTCAAAGCTTTTGCTGGTCATAAATATTTTGTATTTTTTACTAGGTGAAATAAAAATGCGATAAAATTAATAAAACGAACTTAATAAAATGAAACAAGTTAGATAGATCAGGTCAAGAAATCCCCATTTGATTGGCGTAATCAAACACGAAGATAACCCTGCCGTTTCGTTAAAAAATATCGAAGAATTTCAATAAATCAGAAGTTCTTCAAGAAAAATAATAACTTTCAGTTTCTTGAGGAAGTATATAATTACATGACTAAATTTGCCCCTGTGAAAACCATTTGTATTATAAAATATCCACAAAAAAGGGATTTCCCAACAATTCTTTCTTATGTAATTTTTTCCACAGATAACTGCATATTTAAAATGACGTACATTTTTAATCCAATATTAAAAGTGAATTTTTGTTCGATATGGGAAGTAAGCGGTAAAAAAAAGAATTAGAATGACCTTTAGAAATATTAACCCCCTTAAGAAAAATCCTCCCTGAACCTAGAGACTTAAACCACATAAAACAATTAGGGATCCTGAATCTATTATAAAAAGAAAAAAATCTTTTTAGACACTCCTTCTTATGGGTAATTGAAAACTGTAGGTGCAAAAAATAACAACAAATCAGCACAAGCCACACTAATACCAGTTCTCCAAAATACAGCAGTCTCAGAAGTGATAAAGCAATTTATAATTATAAAGGGGTTAAAGGTAAGCCTTTTCATTTTTTACCCATTTTGAGTAAAATTACATACTTCAGAATTACATTACTACGGTAAGTTACAATTCTCAATAGTAAGGGGGGCTCCGAAACCCCTTCTTCTTCAGCATGTTCCTGACTCCCAAATATAATGACAGGTAGAGTAGTTCTCCGACCCTCACGTGTGCATACGGGACCAAGGCACTACTTCGGGCATTAATGGATTCATGTTAAAAGTATCATCCACAAAGCTACTACATCCATCTTCCCATTCTTTAAGGATTTTTGCTTCCTATGTCCACTCTCATGTCGAACATGCTTTTCTGGTTTGGCACCCTGGCGAAAAAGAACTATGCAAATCATTTTCAAAGAAGGTAAAGTCCCATTTTCTCTCCTTCTAAAAAATACGTATTGAGTGTAGGAGACATAGGTTGTGCCTCCCTTTTTAAGAAATGCAACAACACACCCTCGCTCGGAGCACATTTCTCCGAAAACACACTTCCTGCCCAGATTCCACCCTCCATTGGCCGTGTCCCAGCCTCTTCCTACCCTGTCTCCCATTCAATGCGGTATCTTCAGGTATGTAAGAACCTTTGTCCCCTTCATTAAGGAAATCCCGCTAATGTTCCCTCTTCTTATTAATTGGTACAGGGGTACCCATTTTTTGTATTTGTTTGTTCGTTTTTTTCTTCCTTTTTTTAATGCTCGTTTTGAACGTGTTTCATAATTATTTATTTTTTCTATTATTGCGTTTTACTTGTTTTATTTTTCTAGCATGTTGGAACTTCCTGGGAGAGTGTAAAGAGGGAGGCTTTGAATGGATTGGGATGGAGGTGGAGTGTACCTAACTGTAGTGGCTTCAGGTGGCTTGGTGCTGCGGTGAATTGTAGCAGTAATAGTAGCAGTATGACCATTCTCAGTTTAAATAATGGCTGGTGAATGGATTTTTCATTCTGATAATTTAATTTTTGCTGTCTTTTGCCAGTCTTTCACTTTCCGTTGCTGCTTATGCTTTTTGTTTGTCCTGTTTTTACTTATTGACCTCAACATTCGAATTCAGTCTTTCGGGGCTTGTGATAGGAGTTTTTTGAAATGAAGGTCTAATTTCCTATTGATCATGCTGATTCAAAACCCGAATCAGGTACCGAGTAATCAATGAATGAAGATGGGTATTGGTATCCAGTTTACAATGGATATCCAGTTTACAATGGAGTCAGTATCGAAATTTGAAATTCGAAGCGAACATTGACGTAATTCTGATTCCAAAAATGTGCAGTTAATCTGTGTAGAGCTATTTGAGCACAAGTTAAAAGACAATGCGTAGGAAAGCCTCCGAACATCCGTAATCTGTCTTCTTGTATGTATAGATGGTGGGTTTAGATTAAAATGCGAGAATGGCCTAAATCCGCTTTCGTCCTCACGATTTGTTTGTGCGTATGTACTATTGTTTTTAATTTGAATTATTTGTTGCTTTGGGTTCATGTATTTACCTATTGACGATGAAAACTTACGAATCAGCTTAGCCCTTTTAACATTGTTTGAAGTTTTACTGAGGGAAATCAAACAATTTTTACTATGCTAACTAAATGAAAGATTACTACAGTATACCCTAAATACTCAAGTAAATACGTTTTATATATTTAATTTGGAAACTCCGATCCTTTTAGCTTGTTTTTTTTCTAGCTTGTTGGAAACTCCGTTATTTTGCATTGTTTTAATTCTTGTTATAAGAAAAAGTATTTATTATATTCTGCATTCTAATTAAAGATTATACTATACTCTAGTAAAATATAAACTACGTATATGTAATATTTAAACATACTATATGCATACCTTTTAAGAGCTCAGGAGACTTATGACCAGCATAAACAATAGGATTAAATTTAATTCTAAATTACACATAACTAAATCAATTATAGACATGTAATGGGTACTTAATCTTTAATATCCATTGCTATTATACATTAACCCAAAAGTACAAAAAAAACATGAATTATTCTACAGATACGGTGTTGGGCCTAGCCTAGTTTATCCATCCCAATTAGTCCTCTAACTAGTTAGTCTAACAAGTTAGTCTCTAACTAGTTAGTCTTAGAACTAAACAATTTAGTAACAAAAATCGTACTTGATTACATTCAGAAAATTTATATTTATTGGATTCTTTGAATTGCTTCCAGTTTAACTGCGTAAGAGCCTGTCAGATTCGTTTCCAGTTTTAACTATTAGTCACTCAGATTCCAAGAGTCACTTCCAGTTTGCCGGTATAACAGCCCTCTACCCCTAATGCCTGGGAACAGCCAAGGATGGATCCAGGGAGAGTTTCTTGGAGAAATCCCTCCCCCCCCCCCGAGGAAAGTCGAAAATTACACTAGTCAAAGGGTTTAAGGGTAAATGTACGAATGGGGGAGACTAAGCACTGTCGGTGCCCCCTCCCCTGAACATTAATATGTATACGCCCCTGGAAATAGCCATACACTGTAAAGAGTAGCTTGCTTATTTTGCTGGTTTGTACAATTTTTATGCTGATTTATTATTAACAGTCGGTTCATTAGGTCAAACAATGCCAATTAAAAGAGAAATAAAAAAAAATTGACAAGCTTTTGTACATAGCCTAGGCCTGTATCAAAGTTTTGGGAGGGGGGCTGTGTGGTACGTAGTTAATAAGGCCGTATCCAGGGGGGTAGGGGGTTTGACCCCCCCCCCCAAAAAAAATGTTCGTCTGACTCGTAAAAACGTAACAAAAATGGACATAAACAAATTTTGTATGTGTTTTTGGAGGTTTTTTGTATAACCCTCCCCCCCCCCAAAAAAAAAAAAATCAGTAAAACCCGTCCGGAAAAAAACCTGGATACGGCCCTAGTAGTTAAACTTGAAGCAAATATGAAGATCCGACAAATAAAAACTTTCATATTATAATATTTAGTTTAGAAGGGGAGGTGAATTAGTCTATTTTCAAGTAAAGATATATCGAACAAAACTATATATGCCCAGACCTACTGGGTCTTCCGAATAGAACCTCTGTAAATTATGTACTAGCAAATTATATAATACATACCTGTTCTTTGCTATATGTTACTCCAAAGGTATGGGTAAAATTTTTTGACTTTGAGACGAAACGCATCTCCTCCTCCATGTTTCTGAAGTTTATTCCTTACTTTTGAACCCAAATAAAAATGCACTTGTTCTTGTAAAACGCAAAATAAACAATAATATTTCACTGAATCTTCCGTGGATTCCCTCTAGGTTTCTTCCGCTATGAAAGACTGGACTTGGGAAGAACACAAATCTATAAATACACTTTTGAGAGTTCCATCATGTAGAAACAGAAGTTACATGGTCTTTACCTGGACACTGAGAAATTGTGAAACATTTGTTTTATTTCTAAGAATTAACCAATAAGTTGATTCTAAAATTAAAATGATTAATTTAATTCAGATACTCTTATCTAAATTACAGTAATGTGATTTATTATCCCATTTTCATGAAAAGTATAAATGATTTAACATTCAGATATTTATCTGAATGTTACCCAGGGGCAAGGGTTGTAAGTTACGCCCGGGGCCATGTAAGGTTTTATGGAATGGGTGGTCGCGCCTTTGGAAAAATACAAATGAACGTACGTTGTCAGTTTAATATACATATGCTGATATCTATTCCTTAATAAGACTCTTAATAATTCCTGATAGACTCTTAATAATTTTTATTCATTAAAGTTAAAACAGTGAAAACATTTCAAACGGGTTTTTTTTTTATACTAAAGTTTAAATTATGTTCTGGTCTTGAGAAGGCATGGGGGTTGTCAGTCCTACTCATGTGTTATTTTGCTAGTCTTGATTTCGAATCGGCTATTTATTGTATTTTATGTTCGTTTTGGGTTTCATTTTTTTATTAATAATGATTTGGGGTAGTTTCACGCTTGGTAGATTATTTTATTTTATTTTTGCTCATATTTGGTTCAATGGAGTTCATTTCTTTTCTTTAAAAAACCTATTTTTTGGAAAAAGTTTTTTCCAAATCAACTAAACAAAGAGTCAATTTAATTAGCAATTTTTCTGGATGTGGCTTTTTCAGCAGCGGCATAATTTCATCGAAATCCTGGGGGGGGGGGGGGGCAAAGATGGAGCCAATTTTCCCAATTTTACAAGGATGTCGAGTTAAAAACAAGTGTATTGAGTACCCTGTCGTCAAGGATATGTCTTTATGGTATTTCACCAAGCGATATATCTAGTGTTTTTTTTTGTTTTCGACTGAATGAACCTCCGAATTCTGACTATAAAGTGACCATGATGGTGACGATAAAGTTCAGTAGCAAAGAAACCGCAAGAAAGGTTTTTGCGAGTAAGGCAAAGCTATCTAGTTCTGGCATTTTTGCGTGTGAATTTATCATCAAAAGACGTCGCGATATCCTAAACGCAGCTAGGGATTGGTTTGGTGTGAAACATGTATGGACCGATCGCGGGAACAGACTTGTGAAACTTCAAGGTGAACCGTCTGCACGAAAGATAAGATACCTTGAGTAATGCGTGGAGTGTTTTGTATTTTCCTTCATTGAATTTCTGCGAATGTTTTGTTTTGTTTTTTTATTATTATTTCCTTTTTTTCCTTTCTTCCTTCACGGAGATTTAGAAGTTCATTCTCTGTTTATTTGCCCTTGCTTTATCAGTCCTTGATGAATTAATATGCAAACCTTTTCGTCTTGAAGAAGTTTTATCGGCGAATATAGCAAGGTTAGAGACTCAGCTTCTACTCAAATATGCTTACAGCAACTTCTTAGTAGTGTTTATGTTCAAGCTTCAAATCTAAGCCTTCGGGAAGTCGGAACTTATGTATTCTTATTCGTGGAACTGTCACCTGACAACTGGATCTGAGGATATGCTGCAATTCCTTGATGATTCTCAACTTGAATAAATTTTTTTGGTATATGTGAAAGTTTCATTAGTCACGAAAGCTCTCTCTTGTTGTATTCTTTTCCGGGTTGTAGTTTGGAGGTAAAAAATCACACATCGCTGCGAGAAGAGGGTATTGGTTGTCTGATTAAGAAGTGTCTGAATTATCAAATAAGGAATGACATTGATGTTTTTATTGAAGGTGAGTTCGAAAGTTTAAGTATAGAAGTTGATCTTTGGGGGGGGGGGTATTTCTCTGTTGTGTAAAAGCCTCCAGGTTCTAGTTGGACGGGTTTGTTGCTGGGTTTTGAGGAATTAATGCGCGGGGTGTCTCGCTCGCGACTCGATTTTTTTTGTATGGGTGATTTTAATTTTGATTTATACGATTTTTGAGTTAATTTTTAATTTTTATAATATTTAAAATAAATATTAATTTTTTTAACGTAATGGTTGCTAATGATCTTTTCCCCTTAGCGTCTGTTCCTGCGCGTGTAACTAGCCATTCAGAAACATTTGGGAAGAATTATGTGCAGTAGATTTCGAAGAGGTATTAAATATTAATGATAATGCATCCAGCTTATTTGACCATCTGATGACTATTATTCAGCCAATTTATGATAAAACATGTCCACGTAAACTTGTAAAACCAAAAAGATACGAGTCCAGGAAGTCATGGATCACTAAAGATATAGTTGAAGCATCTGCACTAAGAAATATGCTTTATGAGAATTATCTGAATACTGGATATGAAAGCGTGCTACGAGATTTTAAAATAGCTAGCAACCATGTGAATTCACTGAGAAGGAAAGCAAAAAAAAGAATATTTCGCAAATAAATTGTGCCAGAGTAAAAGCAATTGAAAAGAGACGTGGATGGTGATTAATGAGATTATCGGAAAAAAGCAACAATTAGAAATCAATTCTTTGTCAATACAGGCCGAGGCTGTGAACGACGAGTTATAAAAATACATCTCGAAATCCGAGCATAAAAATCCAATTCTCTTGATGTATCTATTCACAACCTCTAATAGCTGACCATTTCGGTAAGTATTTTGCCAATATTGGGGGGGGGGGGCTGTCAAACTCCGATGCAGATGATTCGGACCAGGAATTCCCCGACGATAGAGGAAATGTCTGTGAACTCGAAATTGAGCTGTGCACCAGTGAAGAAGTTCTGTGTACCAGTGAAGCTGTGCACCAGTCAAAACAATCAAGTTTAAGTCGTTAGGCTCTGACGGTATAAACCTAAAGTCTTTAAAAGCTGTCAATTATTGTCTGTTGCCTTGCCCTGTCCATGTTATTAATCTTTCACTTGAAACGGGTATTTTTCCTGACGCTTTGAAAAGATCAAAGGTAATTCCGCTCAATAAAGGGGTTCAAAGTTTGATATTGAGAATTACAGGTCCATATCCATTCTTTCTTTCTTCTCGAAAATCTATAATAAAATAGAACATTAAAGAGTTTATGATTACCTCACCATTGCCTGTCTATTAAGTGAAACGAAGTTTGGTTTTAGACAGGGCCATTCAACGTCGCATACTGTACATCACATTAGTGATTCTGTGAATATATTCTTCCAGCTTGGTGAAATTCCTCTGACCGGGTTTGTTGATTTCCAAAAGGCTTTTGACGCAGTTAACTTTAAAATTTTAACTAAATGTTTTGAACGCCTTGATGTGAAGGGTGCTTGTTTGAATTGGTTTAAAAGATTTTTGTGTGGTAGGTCGATTCAGGTTGTTACTTATAGCGTTGTGTCATCTCCTTTTGAAGTTAATTGCAGTGTTCCTCAGGGGTCTGTTTTAAGCACCACTTTTGTATCTAGTTTACTTTGATACTATTCGATTTTATCTTCCAGATTGTTTCCTTAAATCCTTTGCGGATGAAACTGCTTTAACTGTTTCTAGTGGGATGATAGAGGATTTACTAGTAAAAGCTAATATTGTTTTGAACTCATATTATGTATTTACAAGTTTGATTCTTTTGTCAGTAAATGTGGAGAAAACAAGTTTTATTATATATAGTAGAGTTGGAAGTCCATCAGATGTCGATGAAAAAAAGTGATTTTTAAGTGTAAAGCTTTGTCATAAGTGCAATCGACACGTTGTCTTGGTTCCTTCCTTGATTGTAATTTATCTTGGAAGCGGCACAGTACCTAGTCGCAGCGAGAGTTGCAAGAGATTTAGGAGCGACACGAAGATTGAAAAATGTTCTACATTTATCTGCCCTTTAAACTTAATGTTTATACCATGCAATAGTGCGCCTGTACATTTCCTATGGTTGTGTCATTTGGTCAAGTAAATTTTATTTGAATTTCAGAGGAGTGCAAATTTTACAAAAAAAAACCGTTCGTTATCGGATAATTATATGGAAAATGCCAACGACATAGTTCCTTCGTGTTAATAGTGCCCTCCACGCCTATGGAACGAAGACTGCAGATAATTTTGTAGTTGAGTATCGAGACGCCACACGTGCCGGTTTCATGATCCATTATTTAGCTCTGCATATTTGGAATGGTTTACCTACTAGCATTAGGGAGGCTAGACGCACTAGTGTGTTTAGAAAGAGATTGAAGAAGCATTTTTAAAATGACGAAGTGTAGTGTATTGATTTTTTTTTATTGAATTTAAATTAAGATTTTTTTGAGGGGGGCGGGGGGAGGAATTTAATTGGTACTCGTCTGTTAAACGAAAAACACCCAAGAAGTGCAGTTAGGTTAATCCTAATGAAATATACCAAAACATCCCGGAGAGGCAAACCGGTTTTTGTCAGATCTTACACAGGGTAATTCTTAAGTGTGTTTCATTTAACAGACACGTACCGTGTTAGCTTCAAGGGTGTCACGCTACCTAGACTTCTCAAAATCCATTTCACAATGTCTTTATCAATGCAATCCATACTGAAATGCTTCATAATCAAGCTTTCAGAAAAGTATTCTCAATTTTGTTTGTTCAAGTATATCTTCATCGATAAAAAAGGCTTTTTGCTGACATCTATAATTAAAATTCTTATTTTGTAAGAGGGTGCGCTTAATGTACTATAA
The DNA here is from genome assembly GCF_049724085.1 of Artemia sp. Qi Xiang Cuo. Lineage (NCBI taxonomy): Eukaryota > Metazoa > Arthropoda > Branchiopoda > Anostraca > Artemiidae > Artemia > Artemia sp. Qi Xiang Cuo. The sequence continues at coordinate 4,219,136 of NC_142802.1, read as the reverse complement.
TAGAGTTTTAACTGCGTTAGAGACACAGTTTATATAATTTGCAGTAGGACCTTTCCCTATCTCACCCATTATAAAAACCCGGACCGAGGTGCGAGTGCTCCAGAGAACGTATAAACATAAGCGACATTAGATCTTTTCACGGGTAGACAAGTCAGATCTAAAAAAAACGCGAAACTTGGCTTCAACGTAGGAACACTAATTTTGAAGAAACTAATTTTAAATTAATTTATTCCAATACCTACATGAAAATCGGTAATTAGTAGTGCAATGTTATTATTAGATGTTTTTAGGAATTACAAATGGGTTTCGAAGTCTCAAGTTGGTTTCAAAGGCATTTTGAGAAAGTTTCTGCCAAAATACGTGTTCCAGGGTAATTGGACCACTGATGGCAGATCAAATGAGAGGAGCTGTTTGTACGTGCCGATATAATATATATATATATATATATATATATATATATATATATATATATATATATATATATATATATATATATATATATATATATATATATATATATATATATATATATATATATATATATATATATATATATATATATATATATATATATATATATATATATATATATATATATATATATATATATATATATATATATATATATATATATATATATATATATATATATATATATATATATATATATATATATATATATATATATAAAATTTAGTTCAGATGTTTATAGGAATTACAAGTAGGTTTCGAAGTCTCGAGTTGGTTTTAAAGGCATTTTGAGAAAGTTTCTGCCAAAATACGTGTTCCAGGGTAATTGGACCGCTAATGGTAGATCAAATGAGAGGAACTGTTTATACGCGCCGATATATATATATATATATATATATATATATATATATATATATATATATATATATATATATATATATATATATAATTTACTACGAAAACTTTACGAAAAAGAAAGTTTTTTTTAAAGAAAAGTAAAGGCCATATTAAACTTAAGATCTATAGAAATAGAAGCCTACAATAACTCAAACTCAAAAGGACCAGAAATTATTATTAAAGAATAAAAAAGGAAAGGCGAATAATTGGTATGGCTGTAACATTGCATATAAATTTATATAATTGTATATATACTGGGCTGTAATAATCAAAAGGTAAATATAACATTGGTTTAAGAATGGAAAGAAAGACAAAGAACGAATTTACAACGATAATCAAGTTAAAAATAAGTTTTATTTGAACAATGCCATAAAGCGATGACATTTGATTATGATATTTGGTGCTTCCCATTGATATTTCAGTTTTAAAAGTTTTATCAATTATTTCTCAAAGGGAAATTACGTGGTGGGCTCAATCGGTCTCAATCAGGAACCCTTATCGCTATCTAAATTCACAAAGTGCAAAGATTTTCAAACAGAGGTGTTTATTGTTTAAAGTTCAGGAAAGGTCTGCCCATTTCATACGAAAACGTTGATTGAAAACGAAACTAGTCTTATCTCGGCTCTCCGCCAAAACAGGTAATTAGCCTTTTCAAGAATCACAGGAACTACAATCTGAGAAAATAAATATCACGACGTGAAAAAAAATGATTAACCATCCAGTGGCGGATCCAGAGGGGGGGGGGTACCCCCCTAGAGTAGTGTAATTTACCTAATTAACACAAGTTTGCATTAATTAAACTTGCTCCTAACGTAAATTTATCGGATCAACCTATTTTGCGCCCCCCCCCCTAAGAAATCCTGGATCCGCCCCTGAAATCATCACATCTATTCCACCAGTTATTAGAAGAAAATAAATTCCTTATTTCACAAATTTCTTCAACCCCCCGCCCCCTTTTTGATAAAATACTACAAAGGCCAATCAGTTGAGTCCAATGTATATACATAATTGATTGTCATAATCTGTATATAAATTAAATCATACATGTGATATGGACAGCAGTAAACCACTTGGACGACTCATCAAGTTTTTTTCTGGTATGGAAATTTCGAATAATTCACTATCTAATCATTTCTATTTCATTGACGCATACACACTAATCCATAAGTGCACAAATAAGTGGGAGGAGCTTTTTGTTCGCACCGAGAATGAAGAGCCAGTAATCATCTGCGGTAAACTTACTGCTAATTATATAAACTGTAGTTAGAGATCTTAAATGCTATGGCTATATCGTTACTTATATCTTTAGGGACGCCTCACTCAGTCTTTTATAAACCGAAACAGATCATGCATGCAGCATACTAAGTTGTATTTTCAGGCATTGGGTTTGAAGTAAGCGTGTCTTAAATGGGCTAGAAACAAATCGTTTTCAGGTTCTCCGTGTTTAACCCAGCCAAGCATTAAAGCGTTTTCATCTTACGAGTTCCAAGTGTGTTGCACACGGGTCCTTCAAAATTATAACGCGCCAGAATAGCAAGGTTGAACACGGGTTCTAAGAATACCTAAACCCGTGTTGAACATGACACTCAAAACACTAATCTGCACAACCCGTGTCCAACTCGTGTTGGATATGGGTGACCTGAAAACGGAGCTCTAGATAACGAAGCCAAGTGTTCTAGATGTGGGGATAACCGCAGTAGCACTAAGGACAACCCTTGCAGCAAACCGATCAAATGTGCACTCTGTGGTTCGGACAAGCACCCTTGTTGCAGTTTCAGCTGTCCAGAAGCGAAAAAGTTACTTGCAGTTAAGAAATGAATCGCGAATTAAGTCTGATTACTTGGAACATTAACGGAAATGTAATCAACAAACTGCCTATCCTCGAAAACCTAATTCGCAATCATAAAATTTTATGTCTCCAAGAACATTTCCTGATTAATGAAGGGACTGAACTTTTAAATATCGGTGATTCAATCGATCTTTTTGCTGTTGGTGCGAAATCGAGTGGTAGTAGCCGGCCGTCAGGTGGTATCGCAATCCTTGCTTCAAAGTCTTTACGCGCGACAGTTTTCCAAGTTTCTGATAATTTTATTGTGATTAAGGTTGAACGGACAATAATCTTCTCAGTTTATATGCCTACGGACTACAAATCATCTAGATCATATTCCAAGTTCGTTTGTGATTGTCGGAAATTAGCAAACGCTATTGCAAATTGTCGCACCCAAGATTTGTCGTACATTGTTGCCGGAGATATGAATTGTGATTTTTTGAATCCGTAAAGCCCTAGATCCCAAGTACTCTCGACTACATGCGCTGGTCTAAATATAATAGAAAATGATCTCGATTTGATGTATGTGCATAACTCTGGGGCAACTTCATCTCTTGAATTTATAATGTTTTCTCATCAACCAGTTCTCTTTTGCCAGTCACATGTGAATACGTCTATCAGCGCATCTGACCACTTACCAGTTAGTTATGTTTTCTCACCTAGTACATATTCGAACTACAACCCTGATCTTCTCAGTGGAAGAAAATGGCATCAGAAAGTTATGTGGGATAAAATTACTACCCCTTTTTACCAGAAGGTATGTGACGATATTTTAGCCAGAATTTGCGTCTCTTATAATCTAATTCATAAATCTTCTTCAGTTGCAGCAAGTGATAAACGAGTTCTGATCAATATTTACTGTAGCGAAATAGTCGATGCCCTGCAGTGTGCGGAAAAGGCTGCAGTACCAATTTGTTATGTTTGGATTGGCTCGGAAATATCCCACTGGTCCGATAATTTGGATCTTGTAAATGCGTGTGCGAACGCAATATTCTGGTTAAGAATGTGGATAGATAATGACCAACCAAGGCATGGTACAGTGAAATCCATCCGATTATACACTAAGCGAAGATTCGCAAAAACCCTCGCTATACATCGTGCTATGATTATTGAATGTGGTAGTAAATATATAAAGCAAGAACCCGATCGCATGTGGAAATTCCTAAAAAAGAAGAAACGTAAAGAATCAGTTGATGTTCTGCCCAGTGAGAGTGAGTGGGTTAAATATTTTACGCATGAGTTTTCATCGCCTAATACTGATCTGGTAAATAAATTTTATATTGAGCTTGATGCGAGTCTTGCGGAATGTGAACGAGAAGCTGGTTTTGTTGTTTCTAAGTCGTCAGTCAGTGAGGCACTCTCGAAACTGAAGAAGAAGTTGTCGAGGGGGGTAGATAACCTGTGCGGAAAGCATCTGCAAGCGGGAAGTCAGAACCTTGTCGAGCACCTTTGTCTCCAGTACCAAATGATTTTTAATGCTGGGGTTCTTTCAGACCTATTCTGCACGGGGGTAATTACTCTGTATTAAAGAAGGGAAAAGACGGGGGGCAGTGTTCTTCTTACCGCCCGATAACTGTCGCGCCTATACTGTGCAAGTTATTTGAATTGCTAGTTGTAAATAGGCTTAGTGCTATATGTAACACGCCGGATAACCAATTTGGTTTCAAGAAGAAAATGAGTAGAGAACACGCGTATTATTTGATTGCTAATTTGTTGATTGACGCCGATAATGCAATTAAAACTTTGTATTTTGCCGGTCACGATGTCAACCGCGCGTTTGACTCCGGTTTGCACCCTCAGATATTGTTGTCGGCCCGGAAACGTGGCGTGGATAAGTCTATTATACGCGCACTGAGGAATATGTATAGTAATTTAAAAGCGCGTGTAAATGTACCTTGTGTTAATGCTTTAACCCTATCTTCTAGTCTTATACCTGTAGAGAAGGGAATACGCCAAGGAGCACTTACTTCACCACCGCTTTTCAATAATAGTATTATTTCATCGCAAGAACCGGTTCAGTCTACATGTATCTTTAGAGGTCTCAATGTTTTGCTGATCGATTATGCCGACGACATTTTGAACGCGAGTAGAACACTTATAGGCATCGAAGAGACTTTCCGCGCTTTGAGTAAGGAGTATGGCAACATAGGTCTTTTTTTCAATCCCCAGAAGAGTGAAGTTCTCGTATTTAATAGCCGCGTTAAAGATAGTGCACCAGTTGATGTTACTTTCGGTATTTATACGATTAAGTCTTAGTCTAAGATTATGTACCTCGGCCTTCCAATTTTTAGCGATCTTAAAGAAACCCACCATTACCTTGTTTCGCTTTTCGCTGTCAAAACACGCAAAGATTATGGAATTCTCGTTTATATGAAGTGCCACTTCAACCGTTCTCTACTTGCAAGAGTGTATAATGCTTTTGTTTTGCCACATGTGATAGCCCTATCTCCGTTTTGGAAAATATTTACTTCGTCTCATCGCCGCAATATTCGGTCTATTTTCTACAGATATGGCAAGTATCTGCTTCGTCTTCCAGTTTGGATGAGGAATTCAAATATATCTCTGAAGTATGGTATAGCCGACCCGCTTATAGTTGTACTGAATCGCCGTGTTCAATTTGCAAAGGCGTTTGAACCAAGCCTCTCTTCATTATATGTTGCAATAACTTAAATTTGTCTTTTTTGTTTGTCGTAGGAATGTTCTTAATCTTGTTTTTCTGTAGTTGAGTTTTCTTCGGATATTTTGTTGTTATTTGATGTTACTTTTTTTTCTTGTACTCCATTTACAACATTTTGTATGTTTAATAATGGGTAATAAAATGATAATAATAATAATATGAAAACGCAGAATAGATCATAACATATTGGATCATGCTCTGTTAAATCTTAAGTGAAAAGCTTTAGGAGCAGTCATGTCGAAGGAAGACATGTCGAAGGAAAAACATGTCGAAGGAAGACATGTCGAAGGAGCAGTCAGTCAAGGAAGTCGAAGCAAGTCCAAGAAGGAAGTCGAAGGAGCAGTCAGTCAATAGTTTCATTTTCATGTCAACTTGCAGCTTAAAGGCTGCTTAGCAAAAATTTTGCACAACTGTATAAAACATTTTGAATGAGCTTTTGAAAAAGACATCCGCAAGATTATCCGCAAGACATCCGCAAGAATGAAAAAAACATTCGCAAGATTATGTTTCTAATTTATTATGTCAGTGTGAGTTGTTTAACTGAGTTAAGAGCCGGCTTGTTTTTGTACTAAACAAGTGTGTAGCTTAATTTTACACCAAGTCAGGATTTGGCTCATTTTTGCCCCCCCCTAGTTAGACGGCAGCTTGGGCTTACTTAGCCCTTTTCATTGAATCGAAACTCTGCTCGTTGTTCATCGCGTCATCGAGACTTCGCACTCTTGGCTGGTTTTTGGACTGAGTCTGTATTTAGCTCCTATTTGACCGAATCAGTCTGCAGCGTGAACTCACCTCAATTATGTAATAAAATTTAGAATTCTTGTATGATTTCGATTTAAATAATGTGCCATATGCCTATCTTTCTGCTGAAAAATTAGCGACAGAGGAGACAGGAAAAGAACTTGGACGGGGATCAATCCCAGCTTCCACCTCCATATCATAGATATGGATTTTTGTTTTTTGCATTATTCTAGTTTTAACAAGGCGCTACATGCCTACTTGTACTGCTAAAATACATCTAAGAAGCATTGGCAAATAGTATAATTGTTACGACTCTTCTTCAGCTCTGCGACGTTAATGATGTACTAATATCACTATTTCATGTCACTTATACTATTGTACCTTTTATTTACGTGTATCAGTAGCAGCATGCACACAGTACCTTTAGATTTGTTCAACATCTCCCTCAACATGCCGTGACAGTTTCAACTTAATAACATAAGTAGATTTTGAAATTTTCTTCATACGCCTTTTTCACAACTTTCCTGCACATAGAATGTTTTGATTTATTTCAACATTCCCTTCAAAGTCTGTATAAGTTTAACCCTTATAACCTCAATCTTAGCATTATTAGCAGTAGAACTATCAATAGTAGTAGTTATATGCACACAGTGCCTTTTGGCTAGTTCAACATTGCCCTCAATATGCCGTGAAAGTTTCAAATTAATACTCTGAATGTGCTGAAAAGTTATTTTTCAAGAAAGCATTTACTTAAAACTTAATATAATAAAAAAAACGAGTCAGCTGTAAGTAAGGAGCATTATTAAAACTTTTCGTGTATTAACTACACGTGTAGAAACTGTTCCGGGAATTAGGGGGCTGCGCCCCCCCCGCCCAAAAAATTGTTTATATTTTTTAAAATATAAATATTTCTATATTTATATTTTTGTGTAAGCTATATTTATATTTTTTCGTGACGCACAGAGCGAAAACCAACTGGTGATGTTTCCCTATGTTTGTAGGATTATAGAAAACTAGCACTTCGCTAAAAACACAAAACAATAAAGGAGTACAGTAAAAGCAAACCGACTAAGGACACTTTTTACAGCATAAAATAAAAGCATTTAAAAATTTCATGATATTTCATGATTATTTTGTAGACAAGTCCGAAGCCATCTTGATAGCATCAAGGAGGCACACTTGTGCCTCTATAAAGAGGCAACCCACCACAATGTTAAGAGATTTCAGGTCCTAGAGGTCGCAGAGAGACGGCGGTGATCGCATTTTGTAGCCCAAGCTGAAACTAAGAAACGTGCAAAATTTCATCCTCCTCCGACTTTACCTTCATGGGGTAAACTGGGCCGGAAGTTTCGACCCTCCCACCACAGCCCCCCTTTAACGTTGTCCGATTAGGCTAACATTTAGAGGTTAAGCTTTCCTAGGGCCCGGGAGCTTATCCTCGAAATTTCAGCTCAATCCGATCACTCTTTCCCTGTTTTCAAAAAACCAAATATAGCCACTTAAACTTCATTTCTCTTTTTTTTTGTTATCCACACCTACAGGCCACAGTTGGCAACTGATCCGGGTGAATGAGGACTCATTCGAAGCAGAATTTAACCTGTTAGAGCCTTTTGATATTTTCAGACCGAAAAAATTATCCCCCGAATTTACATTTACGAAAAACCTCGTTTTCCTATAAGAGCCCGCGAAAACACGGGCTCGTTTTCCTATAAGAGCCCGCGAGCGATTTCCGGTCCTAGCGGTCACAGAGAGACAGCGTATTTTGTAGCCCAAGCTCAAACTAAGAAACGTGAAAAATTTCACCCCCTCCGACTTTATCTTCATGGGTAAAAGTGGGCCGGAAGTTTCGACCCTCCGACCACAGCCCCCCTTTAATGTTGTCCGATTTGGCTGAAATTTAGAGGATAAGCTTTCCTGGGGCTGATCACTCCTTCCCTGATCACTCCTTCCCTGTTTTCCAAAAACCAAATATCAAGTTTTGGGGGGATTTGCTTGCGTCAAAAATAGATTCCCCTTACTAAAAAAAAAATTACAATTGTGTCTCTTTAGTACAGCGGTCGATACTCCTGACTCTCAAGCGGAAAACCCGGGTTCGATTCACCGTCAGAGGAAATTTTTTATATACTGAATTTAAAGTTTAAAAAAGAAACTCAGTTTCTTTTTTAAATTATTTGAAAAAAACTACGTTTTCTAAAGATTTAAAGAGACTGAGTTACAAGGTCGACCCTTAAAACACCCTGTCGAGAAAGAAAACAATAATACACAATCATCTACCAGTTAGTCAAGCAATAATAAGTAATAAACTGTACAAAAACGTGCAGAAATTATTTGAAAAAAACTACGTTTTCTAAAGAGTTAAAGAGGCTGAGTCACAAGTTCGAACCTTAAAACGTACAGGGATTAGAAGGTACAGATTACAAACCCCCCGCTTTCGCAGCCTTAAAAAAAAAATGTTAAACGGAAAGTAAGGAGCGACATTAAAACATAAAACGAACAGAAATTATTCCGCATATGAAAGGGGCTGTGCCCTCCTCAGTGCCTCGCTCTTTACGCTAAAGTTTTTATTGTTTAAAAAAAGAGTTGTGAGAAAGTCAAACTTTTGCGTAAAGAGCGAGGCGCTGAGGAGGGCACAGCCCCTTTCATATGCGGAATAATTTCTGTTCGTTTTAAGTTTTAATGTCGCTCCTTACTTTCAGTTTAACATTTTTTTTAAAGGCTGTGTAAGCGAGGGGTTTGGGGGGCGGCAGCCCCCCAACTGTACCTTCTAATCCCTGTACGTTTTAAGGTTCGAACTTGTGACTCAGCCTCTTTAACTCTTTAGAAAACGTAGTTTTTTTCAAATAATTAGGAGTATAGACTAGCTTTAAAATTTGGATCATAACTTGAAATTCTCTATTGTGAAGACATAAATAACTGGATTTCCGGAGTTCATATTATGTTCTATTTGTTCTTCGTTTCGAGCAACACTAATGCGTGTTCTTTTACAATTTAAAACTGTATATTTCTCACTATTGGTATTATAGCTATTGAGACCAAGATGTTCCCTGATAAATCAATCCATTATTTTTGTATGCTGTTCAGTGACTTTACGGCTATAAAAAAAGTATTTATTTTTATGCTTAAGTTTTAAGATAATTTTAATTGTATACTGGAAGTTACTGACATTACAGCTGGCGTAAAACTGAAAAGCATTTTAGACTAGTTTGTTGTTGTCAGACTATGTACTCACTTTTGACTCCTAAATCAATATTCTTGTTTTTATACTCGGATTTTATGTTTTCAGTGAAGCACTGGTTTTTCCAATCATGCAAACATAGGAAAATATCATCAGTTGGTTTATTTGCACTAGTGTTGGAACCCTTGGTCCCAGTTTTGTCAGATAAATGTCCCTCCCAGATTCATTTCTTCCGGCCCCTTAATTATTTCCCTTCCTTAAGAAATAAATATTTATTTTCCTATTATTTTTTCGACGCAATTTGGGTCCTTCTATCTGCGTATGTGTTTAATAGACCACGAGGGAAACAGTGCACAGTTCGGGAGATTGGCCAGTAGAGTAATAAGTCCAAGGATTGACTGGAAAGATTCTTTTACCACCCTAGTAACCCCCGCCGAGCACGCGGCTAGCGAGCTGGCAGGAAGTGTCCATTTTTTGAGTCAGTTCTTTTTATAGAGCGTGAGTGTTAATACAGTAAGAATTTTCTATGTACTCTTTTAACTTTTCAGCTTAGGTCGAATCTAAAAGAGTTAATTAGAAATCTTATCGGTAAACTTTGGCTTTAAATGTGGCCATAGACCATCCGATCACGTTAGTATACGGAACCGCTGGAGTAACCACGGAGATCCCACTAATTTGGGGCCAAAGAGGGATCGTCCCCCTCCAGTAAGTGGCATAGCAACTCTTTGCTCCATTTTTGCCTTTAAAAGTGGTGACCCCGCACAATAAACCTTCAATAAGTGGTGCCAGCGGTACTCACACATCCAATAAGTGGTGGCAGCGGTGCCCACAAGTCCAATAAGTGGTGGCAGCAAGAACAGGAATTATTAACAGCGTTGATAATAAAAGATTTCTACGTTTTCGAAGAGACAAGTAATTAGCCTACAAAAGTAGCCTATTGTGGTGGCATATAAAAAGACAAAAATACGTAATTAATTAATAAGAAGGTCTATAATGGGCTATAGCCTTGTTAGACAAATATAAAAAAGAATAACGTGAAACTAATGAGTTGAGTTTACAATGGGGGAATCTTCGTATTTAAAAGTATTACAGGGTTTAAGGACAGATAAGACAACGTTGAAAGTTGGGTTATTATTTGAGTGAATTGGCGGACTTAGAGATAATCATCAGTGACGAAGGTTGTAAGAGTATTGAGGATGGCAAATTAGGAGAATTTGTCAGTTTGAGCGCATATTGGACAAGGAAGGTTGGAGGCACCTGTCTTATTGAATAATCTACCCAGGACGAGATTATATTTGGAATACGAATATCCAGGAGGAATACGTGATTTGTATTACAGGGTAGTTCCCCTGTTTGAGTTTAGTCCAGCTAATTCACTAGAGGAATATTCGCGCGGTTTTTCTGATTATTTTCTCGTCCAACCCCTGTTAATTCGTTTTCGGAGATACATTTCACTCGCGTAAAACTGCTTGTTGTGAAAGAAGTCGTTATTCCCTAATGAAGTCTAGACATTCCGGTTATTTGAAAAATTGTTGAACCTCATTACACGGAGCTGATAATTCACAATAGTAATTGCGTACCTTAATTTTTGCGTGACAGTTTTTGAACTTACCAAGATTGACTAATTGAATAAGAGATAATATAATCAAAGAGAAGTAGACGCGGTAAAATGAGGAGGTACGAAAAAAACTTAGGAAGGATATATGAAAAAACAAAACAAACTAACCCCTCAGAGGCTGTGCCAAATGAAGGAGAATTATGAATAAAAGAAAATACGGATAGAGATAGGACAGATATAGAACAAATGAATTCAGAAAAGGAATTGAAAAGAAATAATGACAAACGAAATTTTGAAATTATGTCGGACAGAGATGAGATTAAAAGGGCGAGTGAAGCCCATAGAAAAAAAAGAGAGAGAGATAGAAAAGAAAGGGAGAAAGATAAGAGACAACAAATATTAAATTTCATGAAGGAAGTGAGAGAACGAGATAGACGAGCCAGAGAACGAGAAGCCGAAAGAGATAGACAAGAAAGAGAGAAAGAAAGAATAGCTAGAGAAAAAAAGGAAGAGGATGATAAAATAGCTAGAGAGAAAGAAGAAAGATATCACCAAGAGTTTAAAAGAACCATAATAGGCCTAATAGAAGCCCGCTGGGGAATTCCAGAAAGGGAGATTTTATCAAAACTAACTTCTAGGCTGTCAAATAGCCATAATAATTTTTCTAAGAATCAATTGGGAGAAAATGAAAGTTACCAGACATTAAACACTTTTACGAGAAAATATAATACTTCGCTAACTACGGGGGGAGATGAACCGGCCCATAAAACAAATGGGAAGGCTGTGCCACCCTATCGGAAAAACGAAATACATGATACGCGTGTTCAAAATGTCGATAATCCACAAAGGGGTGCGGAAATAAATAGACAAGATAATATTGAAAATAAGACGCGCGAAATTGATTTTCAGAAAAATTTGCAAATAATAGAAAACTTGAGAACACTTTTAATAAATATGAGACGCGAACAAATTCAGGCCAAAATGAAACACCGATTGTACCAGAGAAAAAGGAGACAAAATTTATTGTACGCGCTTTTCCTCGTAAAGTTCGAGAAATTTTAGTACAATATGAAAAACGAAATGTCGGAGTTCAATTCCCATTTAATAACTAACTATTTGTTTCTGCGGTAAGAAAAAGACCACTAAGAGAGAGAAAAGAGAGACTAAACGGAGCTACAATGCAGTAATGCATTCAAAGATAGTGGACACTGAAGTTCAAATCAGATATAAAAATACTTTATTATTTTGCATGAACGACAGAACTGAGAGAAATAGAGACGAAAAGAGGAGTGCAAAAAAGAGACAAAATTTGGAGATTCAGCCTGCAGTGGCGAAAAATAAAAAAAATGTTGGATGGGCTTTGCCTTGAAAACAAAGATAATAAGGGGGAAAAAGAGGTCAAAGACCCATGGGGAATAAAAGAAGATGGTTACAAAATAGAAATGGATGACCTACAACGAGTTGGGGGAAAGTTGGGAGATATTGAATGTCGAGTCGGATTGGAAAGATTTGGGAAGGAATCTGATATTGGTCTGATCAACTAAAAAGAGGGTTTGTTCCTTTATGAGGGGGAGGAATCCCTTGGGGATGATCCCTGCGGGAAGATGTGAAAGATAGCCCCTTTCCTCAATGCACAATTGGCGGACAAGTTGTGATCCCTTTACTGAAGCCTTGTCTTTCCATTCTTCAATATAATTTTCATTCCTCATCGCCGAGCATTATTCATTCAATTATTTGGGGGGTTGGGACCCGGAGACAGGTGAGTGTTTTGTCTCTCAAACGTGGGAGGCTGGTTCATAGACAAGGCTTGTGGTCTCATTCCGTGGTCGGATCTGCATCCGGCTAGTTTACTGTATTACCCTGTTCCCTTCAAATGTTTTTTGAGGTGTGAGGTTGTGTCAATGCATGTACCATAGGAAGCTCGTGCAGCCAAATTTTTCACGATGGTTGGCATCATCATAAGTGCCAGAAACTGATTCTCTGCTTCTCTCAAATGTAAATTCGTAAGAGCGAGAAAAGTGCACAATGAATTCCTACGAATCTTGGGGACTTGGATTTTCAAGACCGAATGCGCCTGTTAGACGATCTAGACCATGGTGGTCCTACAGTAGAGAGGCGGTGAGGACAACCGATCCAGAGCCAAGCAGAGGAAGAACAGGCATTGGTAGAAGAGAGAATAAAAAGTAAGTTTAGTGTTTATTTTAATATTATATTGTATTTTAATGTTAAGACTATATATTGAAGATGTGGGCAGTTTATCTGAGGAGGGATAGGTTCGAGCACGTTGTCCTAGAGTCTTTAAATTAAGGTAACTCACTGATTTAGTTCTTTCGTGCCCTTTAATACGGTACTACCTTAGAAATAACTTAACTATTTTCCTATTATTTTCTTCTTCATCGGGTTGTGTCATTTTAACTGTATACTAGCGTAAAAGACTATGAGGAAAAACTTACGCAGTTAGGGAGATTGGCCAGTAGAGTAGTAAGTTCAAGGATTGGCTGGAAAGATTCATTTACCACCCTAGTAACCCCCGCCGAGCACGCGACTAGAGAGCTGGCAGGAAGTGTCCATTTTTTGAGTCAGTTCTTTTTATACAGCGTGAGTTTTAATACAGTAAGATTTTTCTATGTACTCTTTTAATTTTTCAGCTTAGGTCGAATCTAAAAGAGTTAATTAGAAATCTTATCGGTAAACTTTGGCTTTAAATGTGGCCATAGACCATCCGATCACGTTAGTATACGGAACCGTTGGAGTAACCGCGGAGATCCCACTAATTTGGGGCCAAAGAGGGATCGTCCCCCTCCAGTAAGTGGCATAGCAACTCTTTGCGCTATTTTTGCCTTTAAAAGTGGTGACCCCGCACAATAAACCTCCAATAAGTGGTGCCAGTGGTACTCACACATCCAATAAGTGGTGCCAGCGGTGCCCACAAGTCCAATAACTAGTTTTATCGATATATTATATGTAATAGATAGGCTGTGAATTTTTATTCATTTTAAGTTTCAGCTTAGCTCTTTACTTGCCTCAGAAAAACTTTGTGCTTTTAAATCAAAACGCAAAAAGAAAGAAAGGACAAAAAAAAAACTAATTCATGTGAGTACTATTTCCTTGAGCCAAAAGGCCTAAATGCTTGGAAGAAGACGGAAGTTGAACAGCGGGAGGCAGTAGAAGGCCGATAAAGTGAACCTTTGCTTGAAAAAGCATTTTCGGAAGGAGACGAATGATTTATCTCGATGGGCTTGTTTTATTGTTTCTAGTCTTGCCTATGCTATATGGAGTAATTCGTCAGTTGGCCATTGATGTCGACTCAGCTTTTCATTTGATGTTCACGATTAGTGGAAAACTTCCAGATAGATATTCACGAGATGACAAAAATTAGCTAAACATAAAAAACGAATCCAAATTATTAATGAAAAGTATTTTTGGCTATTGGTTCTTAGCCTCAAATTCAAATTATTTCACTCATTGCTTGAATCCAACCTGCGAATTTCAAAGAGATTTTTAGTTTTTCCAAGTCAGCAATTTTATTAAATAAACAATGTTTTTTTAAACATTGTAAAATCATTTGGGATCAGGGGCGGATCTAGAGAAAAATCTTGGGGGAGGCCCAATTTGACAAGGGCACCAATAAGCAAAATCTGGGGGGGAGCAATATGAAAAACGTGTCAATAACTGACAAATTTATTCTAAAAAAAGAGTAAAAAAAAGAAAAAACAGGATAAGAAGTGCCAGAAAAAATCTTGGGAATCGCCCAGGCTCCCCCGTCCCCCCTGGATCCACCAGTAAGTCATCGTTACGCTGAACAAACTCCTGACCCCCCCCAAAAAAAAAAAACAGAATGAGATTGTGTTATTGACTGAAATTGTGTAAATCCCCTGACAAGTTTTACACTCTGTCAATTGGTTTCAAACACCCAAAGGGACTATCAATAATGCCAAGTTATGATTTGTTGTTTTGGGGGAGGTGAGTAGAGAGGGGGTGCCAGTCCCGTACCCACCACGTGGTTTATGGTTTTCTCAGTGAGAATGAAAAAACAGAATTTTCTCACTTAAAAAAACATGAATTTTCTCACTTTTATGGTTGTTTTCTTGGATGGTTATGTGTGTTGGTCAATATATTTGATGTTTTTCATTGATGTCAACAGCAATTCATGTCTGTTTTATGGTTTTTGTCAGTGAGAATGAAAAAACAGGAACTTTCTCACATTTATGGATGTCAACAGCAATTTATGTCTGTTTTATGTCTGTTCGTTGTCAGTGAGAATGAAAAACAGAAACTTTCTCACTTTGATGGATGTCAACAGCAATTCATGTCTAGGCCTCATGAGCTCGTGACAGGACCACGTGGTTTATGGTTTTTGTCAGTGAGAATGAAAAAAAAGGAACTTTCTCACATTTATGAATGTCAACAGCAATTTATGCCTGTTTTATGTTTTTTGTCAGTGATAATTAAAAAACAGGAACTTTCTCACATTTATGGATGTCAACAGCAATTTATGTCTAGGCCTCATGAGCTCGTGACAGGACCACGTGGTTTATGGTTTTTTTCAGTGATAATGAAAAAACAGGAACTTTCTCAAATTTATGGATTTCAACAGTAATTTATGCCTGTTTTATGGTTTTTGTCAGTGAGAATGAAAAAACAGGAACTTTCTCACATTTATGGATGTCAACAGCAATTTATGTCTAGGCCTCATGAGCTCGTGACAGGACCACGTGGTTTATGGTTTTTGTCAGTGAGAATGAAAAAACAGGAACTTTCTCACATTTATGGATGTCAACAGCAATTTATGCCTGTTTTATGGTTTTTGTCAGTGAGAATGAAAAAACAGGAACTTTCTCACATTTATGGATGTCAACAGCAATTTATGCCTAGGCCTCATGAGCTCGTGACAGGACCACGTGGTTTATGGTTTTTGTCAGTGAGAATGAAAAAACAGGAACTTTCTCACATTTTTGGATGTCAACAGCAATTTATGCCTGTTTTATGGTTTTTGTCAGTGAGAATGAAAAAACAGGAACTTTCTCACATTTATGGATGTCAACAGCAATTTATGTCTAGGCCTCATGAGCTCGTGACAGGACCACGTGGTTTATGGTTTTTTGTCAGTGAGAATGTACATGCTCGACGCGAATGTTATGAGATTGTTTGGCTAACCTAACCTGATAAATTGATTTACATAATCGGTGGGTGAATTATTGGTCAACGAAAGGGGAATTAAGAAACAATCATGGCTTCTTTGATCTTTAGGATAACCTAACCTGAGAACTTGATTTACATAATCGGCGGGGAAATTATTGATTCACGAAAGGTGAATTAAGAAACATTATGGTTTCTTTGATCTTTAGGCGAACCTAACCTGAGAAATTGATTTACATAATCTGCGGGGAATTATTGGTTCACGAAATGGGAATTAAGAAACATTATGGCTTCTTTAATCTTAGGTCTGAGGGATAAACGTTCTTTAGGTCAGAGAGAAAAATTAATATTATATTTTTAAATAGGGCTTCATTGATCTTTAGTGTCAGGAGTTAGAAATGACATCACTTGTTATATTGGAATTATGCGGGAGGCTAAAGAGAAAGAAATTCCATTTTTAAATACGGCTTCACTAAGCTTTAAGTCGGAGAGATAAATTGATATTCTAAAGAAATCTTAATAGTGTAGCTAGGAACATTTATGAGATGAAGAGATTAACGTAGGAAAGGGTTTCCTAGAAATTTGAAATGTGACAGCACAGAGATGCCAAAAACAAAAGGAACACACAGAAATTACGTTTAGGGATTATTTGGGCGAAACCGTTTTAGGGAATTATTTCGGCGAAACAGTTAGAGACATTTTAAAAGATGATTCTAGAAAAGGTTTTAGAAGAGGTTTTGAGTGTGGTCGTTATAATACACAAGTTCCATTTGCACAGTGTTGTGAGGTCCCCTACCCCAACCCCAAAGAGTCCTCATACCCCACCCCGACCCCGAAGGCAGCCCTCGGTCCCCAAAGGTTCCCCGGGCTCCCACCCGGCCCCCCAGACCCCCAAGGGTCCCCCAGACCCCCAAAGGCCCAGGCTCCCCCCCTTGGCCCCCAAACCCCCCTTCCTCTCCCTCCCACTCCTCCCCCTCCTCACCTTCCCTTCCCCCTCCCCTTCCCCCTCCCCCTCCCCTCCCCTTCCCTTCCCCTCCCCCCATTTTTTAATATTTTTTGTGCATTGAGACACAGAAGGACCCCCTCCCCCCTAAAGGGCCCTCCTCCCCTCCCCTCCTCCCCTCCCCTCCTCCCCTCCCCCTCCTCCCCTCCTCCCCCTCCCCTCCCCTCCTCCCCCTCCCCTCCCCCATTTTTTAATATTTTTTTGTGCATTGAGACACAGAAGGACCCCCTACCCCCGCCCCCCCTGAAGGGGCCCCGGCACCCCCATAAGTTTTTTGTGTGTGTGTAAGTTTTGTGTAAGTTTTTATGTGTGTGTAAGTTTTTGTGTGTGTGTAAGTTTTTGTGTGTGAGTGTAAGTTTTTGTGTGTATCTGTAAGTTTATGTGTGTGTGTAAGTTTTTTGTGCGTGTGTAATGTATTGTGTGTTTGTTAGTGTTTGTGTGGGTGTAAGTTTTTTTGTGTATGTTTTTTTGTGTGTTCTTTTTATTTTTTGTGTGTGTGTAAGTTTTTTTGTGTGTGTGTAAGTTTTTGTGTGTGTGTAAGTTTTTTGCGTGTATGTAAGTGTTTTGTGTGTGTAAGTTTTTTGTGAGTGTGTAAGTTTTTTTTGTGTGTGTTTAAGTTTTTTTTTTTGTTTTTGTTTTTATGTGTGTGTGTAATATTGTTTTTTTTGGTAATGTTTTTGTGTGTTTGTGTTATTTTTTGTTGTGTTGTAAGTTTTTGTGGGTGTTTTTTTTAGTTTTTGTGTGTGTGTGTAAGTTTTTGTGTGTGTGTTAGTTTGTTTGTGCGTGTAATTTTTTGTGTGTGTGTAATATTAAGTTTGTGTGTAAGTTTGTATTTGTGTGTTATTATTTGTGTTTTTTTCAGTTTTTGTGTGTGTGTGTTTGATTTTGCGTGTGAGTGTAATTTTTTGTGTGTGTATGTGTAAGTTTTTGTGTTTGTGTTATTTTTTGTGTGTGTAAGATATTGTGTGTGTGAAATTTTTTGTGTTTGTGTGTAAATTTTTTTGTGTGTAAGTTTTTTTTGTTTGTATGTTATTCATTTTTTTTTTTTTAGTTTTTTTGTTTGTGATATTCTTTTGTTGTGTAAGTTTTTGTGTGTGTGTGTAAGTTTCTGTGTGTGTGTGTGTAAGTTTTTGTGTGTGTGTAATTTTTGTGTATTTTTGTGTTAGTTTTTGTGTGCGTGTGTGTGTGTAATTGTATTTGTGTGTGTTTTATTTTGTTTTTGTTTTTAAGTTTTTTTGTTTGTGTTTTAGTTTTTTTTGTGTATGTTTTTTATTTGTTTTGTTTGAAAGTTTTTTTTGTGCGTTTATGATTTTTTGTGTGTGTAAGTTTTTTGTTTGTGTGTAATTTTTTTGTTTTTGTAATTTATTTTGTGTGTGTGTAAGTTTTTTTGTAAATTTTTGTTTGTGTGTAAATTATTGTGTGTGTTTTTAAGTTTTTGTGTTTTTGATAGTTTGTGTTTGTGTAATTTTTTTTGTGTTTGTGTATTTTTTTGTGTGTGTGTGTGTTTGTGTGTGTAAGTTTTTTGTGTGTGTGTGTGTAATTTTTTGTGTGTTTATAAGTTTTTTTGTATGTGTAAGTTTTTTTGTGCGTATGTGTAAGTTTTTGTGTGCGTCTGTGTAAGATTTTGTGTGTGTGTGTAAGTTTATGTGTGTGTGTAAGTTTTTGTGTGTGTAATTTTTTGTGTTGGTGTAAGTTTTTTCTGTGTTTGTAAGTTTTTGTGTGTGTGTAAGTTTTTTTGTGTGTGTAATTTTTTATTTATGTGAAATTATGTGTATGTGTGTAAATTTTTTTGTGTGTTTTATTTTTTTTTTGGTGTTTAATTTTTTTTTTGTGTGTTAGTTTTTGTGTGTGTGTAAGTTTTTGTTTGTGTAAGTTTGTGTGTGTGTGTAAGTTTATGTGTGTGTGTAAGTTTTTTCGTGTGTGTAAGTTTTTGTTTAAGTGTAAGTTTTTGTGTGTGTGTAAGTTTTTTTGTGTTGGTAATTTTTTTTGTTTGTGTAAGTTTGTGTGTGTTTAAGTTTTTGTGTGTATATGTGAGTTTTTTTTGTGTGTGCACATATCTATTAAATTTTGAAAATATTTTATTATTTTGTCGTGTGTGTGTGTGTGTGTAATAAGTTTTTGTGTGTGTGTAAGTTTTTGTGTGTGTTTAAGTTTATTTTTGTGAAGTTTTGTGTTTGTTTTAGTTTACGTTTGTGTTTAAGGTTTGTTTTTGTGTTTAAGTTTTTTGTGTGTTTAATTATTTGTGTGTTTGTGTAAGTTTTTGTTTTTTTGTGAGTTTTTGTGTTTTTTTTTTAATGTGTGTTTTGGTAAGT
Organism: Artemia sp. Qi Xiang Cuo; assembly: GCF_049724085.1. Taxonomy (NCBI): domain Eukaryota; kingdom Metazoa; phylum Arthropoda; class Branchiopoda; order Anostraca; family Artemiidae; genus Artemia; species Artemia sp. Qi Xiang Cuo. The sequence continues at coordinate 4,199,839 of NC_142802.1, read as the reverse complement.
TTTGTGTGTGTGTGTTTTAGTTTTTGTGTGTGTGTAAGTTTTTTGCGTTTATGTTTTTTTTTTTTATGTCTAATTTTTTTGTGTGTGTGTAAGTTTTTTTGTGTGTTTAATTTTGTGTGTGTGGTCATGTTTTTGTGTGTGTGTGTATGTTTTTTCGTTTGGGAAAGTTTTTTTTTGTGTGTGTGTTAGTTTTTGTGTGTGTGTGTAAGTTTTTGTGTGTGTGTGTAAGTTTTTGTGTGTGTGTATTAGTTAGTGTGCTAGTAAGATTTTATGTGCGAGTAAGTTTTCGTGTGTGTGTAATTGCTTATGTGTGTGTATTTGTTTGTGTGTGATTAATTTTTTTTTTGTTTGTAAGTTTTTGTGTGTGTGTGTAAGATTTTGTGTGTGTGTGTGTAAGTTTTTTTGTGTGTCTGAGTTTTTGTATGTGCAATCTTTTGTGTGATTGTAATTTTTTGTTTGACTGTGTAAGTTTGTGTGTGTGTGTGTAAGTTTTTATTTGTGTGTAAGTTTTTGTGTGTGTGTAAGTTTTTGTGTGTGTGTGTCTAAGTTTTTGTGTGTTAGTAAGTTTTTGTGTGTGTGTGTAAGTTTTTTTGTGTGTGTATTAGTGATTGTTTTCTTTGGTTGTTGTGTGTGTGTAATTATTTGTTTATGTGTAAGTTTTTATGTTTGTGTAATTTTTTTTGTGTGTGTAAGTTTTTGTGTGTGTGTGTTCGGTTTTATGTGTGTGTGTAAGTTTTGTGTGTGTGTGTAAATTTATGTATGTGTGTGTTAGTTTATGTGTGTGTTTATTTGTGTGTGTTTGTTTAATTTTTTGTGTGTGTGTAATATTTAGAGGGGTTTCAATTTATGGTTGTGTGTTTAGTTTTTTTGTGTGTGTTATAATGTTTTTTTTTTTGTTAGATTGTTTTTGTGTTCCCATATCAATTCTATTTTCCTAAAATAATATAAAATTTTTCACTTCAATTCAGATTTTTCTCAAAGAGATGAAAAAATTTAAAATACTGTTCTAAATTTTTCATAGAAGATAGAAAAGTTCAAGTTCTCTTCTGAATTTTACCAAAGAACATAATTCAATTCTAATTTCTCCAGAGAAAATAAAAAGCTTCCACTTCAGTTTTAAGTTTACCAAGACATTAAAAATTTTAAGTTCACTTCTCAACTTTTCCGTATAAGATATGAAAAGTTATACAATGATCGCGATTATTTTCCATGAAGATAAAAAGTTTCACTTTAATTCTAAATTTTTTTAAATTCAATTCCGTCCTTTCTCAAAGAGATGAAAAAAATTAAAGTTCTGTTCCAAATATTTTCCCGGAAGAAGAAAAGTTCAACTTCGATTCTGAATTTTCTCAATGAAAATTAAATAAGTTATTTATCAATTATATTTTCCCAAAATAATATAAAAATTTTCCACCTCAGTTTAGATTTTTCTAAAATAGATTAAAAAAATTTAAATACTGTTCCAAATTTTTAATAGAATATAGAAAAATTAAAGTTCTCATCTGAATTTTACCAAATAACACATTTCAATTCTAATTTCGCCAGAGAAAATAAAAACCTTCCACAGATTTTTTTCTATGAAGATAAAAAGTTTCACTTTAATTCTAAATTTTCTTAAATTCAATTCCGACTTTTCTCAAAAGAGATGAAACAATTTAAAGTTCTGTTAAAAACACTTTCCCGGATGAAGAAAAGTTCAACTTCGATTCTGAATTTTCTTAATCAAAATGAAATAAGTTATTGATCAATTCTATTTTTCCAAATAATATAAAAAGTTTCCACTTCAGTTCAGATTTTTCTCAAAGAGATGACAAAATTTAAAATACTGTTCCAAATATTTCTTAGAAGATAGAAATGTTCAAGTTCTCTTCTGAATTTTACCAAAGAACGCAATTCAATTCTGAAATTTACCAATGAAAATGAAAAAGCTTCCATTTCAGTTCATAATTTCTCAAAGACATAAAAATTTAAAGTTCAATTCTAAATTTTTCCATAGAAGATAGGAATGGCTATACTATGATTGTGATTATTTACCTTGAAGATAAAAAGTTTCACTCTATTTCTAATTTTTCTTAAATTCAGTTCATTCATCTAACCACAAAAAACAATAGGTTAGGTTAGGTATAAATAAATATTAATAAATAATTAGAAACATTTCTCAATGTTTAAATTAGGTTAGGTTAGGTTAACTTATCATGAGCGCTCATGATAAGCTAACCTAACGTAACTTAAACATGGTAGAAAGATTAAATTAGGTTAGATTAGGCTAGGTTAAGTTGGGTTAGGTTAGGTTAGCCTACGTACGCGTGCGTACGTAGGCTAACCTAACCTAACCTAACCTAACTTAACCTAACCTAACTTAGTCTTATCATGAGCGCTCATGATAAGCTAACCTAACCTAACTTAAACATGTTAAAAGGATTAAATTAGGTAGGTTAGGTTAGCTTAAGTTAGGTTAGGTTAAGTTAGGTTAGGTTAGGTTAGCCTAAGTACGCGCGCGTAAGTAGGTTAAACAAGCCAAACCAAACTTAACCTAACCTAACTTAATCTAGCCTAACCTAACCTAATTTAATCTTTTTACCATGTTTAAGTTAGGTTAGGTTAGCTTATTATAAGCGCTCAAGATAATTTAACCTAACATAGCCTAAATTAAACATGGAGGAATATTTATAATTATTTATTAATATTTATTTATTTCGAACCAAACCTTGTCAATTATTTTTGGTGATTATATGAATGAACTGAATTTAAGAAAAATTAGAATTAGAGTGAAACTTTTTATCTTCATGGTAAATAATCAGAATCATAGTATAGCCATTCCTATCTTCTATGGAAAAATTTAGAATTGAACTTTAAATTTGTATGTCTTTGAGAAATTAGGAACTGAAATGGAAGCTTTTTCATTTTCATTGGTAAATTTCAGAATTGAATTGCGTTCTTTGGTAAAATTCAGAAGAGAACTTGAACTTTTCTATCTTCTAAGAAATATTTGGAACAGTATTTTAAATTTTTTCATCTCTTTGAGAAAAATCTGAACTGAAGTGGAAACTTTTTATATTATTTCGAAAAATAGAATTGATCAATACTTTATTTCCTTTTCATTAAGAAAATTCAGAATCAACGGTGAACTTTTCTGCATCCGGGAAATTTTTTTGAACAGAACTTTAAATTTGTTCATCTCTTTGAGAAAAGTTGGAATTGAATTTAAGAAAAGTTAGAATTAAAGTGAAACTTTTTATCTTAATGTAAAATAATCTGTGGAAGCTTTTTATTTTTTTTAGAGAAATTATAATTTACTAGTTTTCATTGGTAAAATTCAGAAGAGTAATTGAACTTTTCTGAATTCTTTGAAAAATTTGGATCAGTATTTAAAATTTTTTCATCTCTTTGAGAAAAATCTGAACTGAAGTGGAAACTTTTTATATTATTTTAGGGAAAATAGAATTGATCGATAACTTATTTCATTTTCATTGAGAAAATTCAGAATCGAAGTTGAACTTTCCTTCTTCCGGGAAAATATTTGGAACAGAACTTTAAATTTTTTCATCTCTTTGAGAAAGGTCAGAATACAATTTAAGAAAATTTAAAATGAAAGTGAAACTTTTATCTTCATGGAAAACAATCACAATCATAGTATAACTTTTCCTATCTTATACGGAAAAATTTAGAAGTGAACTTTAAATTTTTAATGTCTTGGTGAACTTAAAACTAAAGTGGAAGCTTTTTATTTTCTCTGGAGAAATTAGAATTGAATTATGTTCTTTGGTAAAGTTCAGAAGAGAACTTGAACTTATTAATCTTTTAGGAAAAATTTAGAACAGTATTTTAAATTTTTTCATCTCTTTGAGAAAAATCTGAATTGAAGTGGAAAATTTTATATTATTTTAGGAAAATAGAATTGATATGGGCACACACACAATAACTCACACACAAACACAAAAAGTTACACACACACAAAAACTTACACATAAAAAAAAACTTACAAACACACAAAAACTTACACGAAGACAAAAAATTACACACACAAAATCAATAAAACACATATATAAAATTACGCACACATACAAAAACTAACACCCACACACAAACATACACTGACAAATAAAAACTTACACATAAACAAAAATGATTACACACACAAAAAAACTCACAAGACCACAAAATCCTAAACACAAGCATAAAAACTTACACACACACAAAAACTTACACACACACACAAAAAATTACACACACAAATAAAAACTAACACACACACACAAACAAAAACTTACACACACACAAAAAAAATTACACACACACAAAACTTACACACACACACAAAAAAACTTACACACACAAACAAAAACATACACAAACAAAAAAAACTAACACACACAAAAAAAAATTACACACACAAAAAACTAACACACACACATAAAACTTAAACGCACACAAAAACTTACACACACACAAAAAAATTACACACACACAATAAATAACAAACACAAAAACTTAAAAACACAAATAAAAATAAACACAAAAAAAAAATTATTAAACACACACACACACACGAAAATTTTATATTATTTTAGGAAAATAGAATTGATATGGGCACACACAAAAAAAACTCACATATACACACAAAAGCTTACACGTACACAAAAACTTACACACACACAAAAACTTACACACACACATAAACTTACACATACAAAAAAAATCTTACACACACACAAAAAATAACAAAAAAACACAAACAATCACACACACACACAAATACACACCCAAAAAAACTTACAAACACACAACATCGTACACACAAACAAAAACTTAAACAACCACAAAAACTAACACTAACAGACAAAACTTACACACACACAAACAATACAACACAAACAAAAAATTACACACACACAAAAGCTACACACACACAAAAAATAACACACACACATAAACTTAAACACACACACAAAATCTTACACACACACACACAAAAACTTACACATACACACAAAAAACTGACAAGCCCACACAACATCACACATACACAAAAACTTATACACACACACACACAAAAAAAATTACACACACACACAAAAAACTTACAAACACACACACACACACAAACAATCTTAAACGCACACAAACACACTTACATACACAAACAATTACACAAACACACAAACTTACAAACACACACAAAACATCACACACACACAAACATTTACACAAAAACTTACACAAACGAACTTACACACACACAAAACTTACACACACACAAAAAATTACACACACAAAAAAAACTTACACACACAAAAAAAACTAACACACACACAAAAAAAACTAACAAACAAGAACACACAAAATTACACACACAAACTCATTATAGACCACAAACAATTACAAACACACAAAAAAAATTACACACACACACACACAAAAACTAAAACGCAAAAAGACTTATACACACACACAAAAACATACACACACACACAAAAACTTACACACACACAAACTTACACACACACACAAAAAAACTTTACAAACACACAAAAACTCACTAAAAAACAAAAACTCACACACACATAAACTGACACACACACAATGACTTACACACACACACACACAAAAAACATACACACCCACAAAAACTTACATAAACGCAAACTTAAACACAAACAAAAATTTACACACACACACAATATCTTACACAAACACAAAAAATTTACACAACAAAGTACACACACACAAAAAAACTTACACACACACAAAACTTACACACACACAAAAAACTTACACACACACAAAAACTTACACACACACAAACAGCTTACACACACACAAAAAAACTTACACACACACACAAAAAACTTACACACACACAAAAACATCCCCACCCAAACAACTAAAACACACACACAGAAAATTACACACACACACAAAAAAACTAAAAAAAAAAAAGAAAAATACACACACACACACAAAACTTAGACACACATAAAATAACACACACACAAAAAAACATACACACACACACACAAAAACTAACACACACACAAAAACATACACACACATAAACTTACACACACACAAAGACTTACACACACACACACACACAAAAAACTAAAACACACACACAACAATTACACACACACACAGAAACTGATAAGCAAATAAAAAATTACACACACAAAAAAAAAAACACAAAAAAAACCTTACACACAAACAAACAAAAAATAAAAACCAACAACACACTATTACACACACACAAAAAAAAACACAAAAACAAAAATTAAAAAAAAAAAAAAAACTAACAGACACACAAAAACTTACACACACATAAAAACTTACACACACAAGAAAAATTACACACACACAAAAACTTACACACACACAATAAAACTTACACACACACACACAAAGAACTTACACACACACAAAATCTTACACACACACAAAAAAAACTTACACACACACAAAAACATACACACACACACAAAAACATAAAAAAAATAACAAACATACAGACACAAAAAAAACTAACATAAACAAAAAAAAATTACACACACAAAAACTTACATACACACAAAAAACGTACACACACACAAAAACTTACACACACACAACAAACTTACACACACACAAAAACAAACACACACACAAAAACTTAAACAAACACAAAAAATAAAACACACACAAAAACAAACACACACACAAAAACTTACACACACACAAAAAACTTGCACACACACATAAACTTACACACACACACAGAAACTTACACTCATACACAAAAACTTACACACACAAAAACTTACAAACACATAAAAACTTACAAAAAACTTACACACACACAAAAAAACCTATGGGGGTGCCGGGGGCCCTTTAGGGGGGCGGAGGGAGGGGTCCTTCTGTGTCTCAATGTACAAAAAAATATTAAAAAATGGGGGGAGGGGAAGGGGAGGGGAGGGGAGGAGGGAGGGGAAGGAGGGTAGGGGGGCCCTTTAGGGGGTGGGGGGAGGGGGTCCTTCTGTGTCTCAATGCACAAAAAAATATTAAAAAATGGGGGGAGGGGAAGGGGAGGGGAGGAGGGGAGGGGAGGAGGGGAGGGGAGGGGAAGGTGAGGAGGGGGAGGAGAGCGAGGGAGAGGGAGGAGGGGCTTTGGGGGCCAAGGGGGGGAAGCCTGGGGGGTCCTTTGGGGGTCTGGGGGACCCTTGGGGGTCTGGGGGGCCGGATGGGAGCCCGGGGAACCTTTGGGGATCGGGGGCTTCCTTCGGGGTTGGGGTGGGGTATGAGGACCCTTCGGGGTCGGGGTGGGGTATGAGGACTCTTTGGGGTTGGGGTAAGGGACCTCACAACACTGTGCAAATGGAACTTGTGTATTTTAACGACCACACTCAAAACCACTTCTAAAACCTTTTTTAGAATAATCTTTTAAAATGTCTCTAACTGTTTCGCCGAAATAATTCCCTAAAACGGTTTCGCCCAAATAATCCCTAAACGTAATTTCTGTGTGTTCCTTTTGTTTTTGGCATCTCTGTGCTGTCACATTTCAAATTTCTAGGAAACCCTTTCCTACGTTAATCTCTTCATCTCATAAATGTTCCTAGCTATACTATTAAGGTTTCGTTAGAAAATTAATTTATCTCTCCGACTTAAAGCTCAGTGAAGCCGTATTTAAAAATAGAATTTCTATCTCTTTAGACTCCCGCATAATTCCAAGATAACAAGTGATGTCATTTCTAATTCCTGACAGTAGAGATCAATGAAGCCCTATTTAAAAATAGAATATTAATTTTTCTCTCTGACCTAAAGAACGTTTATCCCTCAGACCTAAGATTAAAGAAGCCATAATGTTTCTTAATTCCCATTTCGTGAACCAATAATTCCCCGCCGATTATGTAAATCAAGTTCTCAGTTTAGGTTCGTCTAAGTATCAAAGAAACCGTAATGTTTCTAAATTTCCTTTTCGTGAATCAATAATTTTTACACCGATTATGTAAATCAATTTCTCAGGTTAGGTTATCCTAAAAATCAAATAAACTATGTTTGTTTTTTAATTCACAATTCATTGACCAGTAATTCCCCCAACGATTATGTAAATCAATTTATCCGGTTAGGTTAGCCAAACAATCTCATAACATTCGCGTCGAGCATGTACATTCTCACTGACAAAAAACCATAAACCACGTGGTCCTGTCACGAGCTCATGAGGCCTAGACATAAATTGCTGTTGACATCCATAAATGTGAGAAAGTTCCTGTTTTTTCATTCTCACTGACAAAAAACATAAAACAGGCATAAAGTGCTGTTGACATCTATAAATGTGTGAAAGTTCCAGTTTGTTCATTCTCACCGAAAAAAACCATAAACCACGTGGTTCTGTCACGAGCTCATGAGGCCTAGGCATAACTTGCTGTTGACATCCATAAATGTGAGAAAGTTCCTGTTTTTTCATTTTCACTGACAAAAAACATAAAACAGGCATAAATTGATGTTGACATCCATAAATGTGAGAAAGTTCCTGTTTTTTCATTCTCACTGACAAAAACCATAAACCACGTGGTCCTGTCACAAGCTCATGAGGGCTAGACATAAATTGCTGCTGACATCCATAAATGGGAGAAAGGTTATGTTTTTTCATTCTCACTGACAAAAACCATAAAACAGGCATAAATTGCTGTTGACATCCATAAATATGAGAAAGTTCCTGTTTTTTCATTCTCACTGACGAAAACCATAAGCCATGTGGTCCTGTCACGAGCTCATGAGGCCTAGGCATAAATTGCTGTTGACATCCATAAATGTGAGAAAGTTCCTCTTTTTTCATTCTCACTGACAAAAAACATAAAACAGTCATAATGTGCTTTTTACATCAATAACCTTTTTTCTTTTCCTGTTTTTTTCATTATCACTGAAAAAAACAATAAGCCACGAGGTCCTGTCACGAGCCCAGGAAGCCTAGGCATAAAATGATGATGTTGTCCATAAATGTGAGAAAGTTCCTGTTTTTTCATTCTCACTGACAACGAACAGACATAAAACAGGAAAATAAATTGCTATTGACATCCATAAATGTGAGAAAGTTCCTGTTTTTTCATTCTCACTGACAAAAACCATAAAACAGACAGGAATTGCTGTTGACATCAATGAAAAACATCAAATAAATTGACCAACACACATAACCGTCCAAGAAACAACCATAAAAGTGAGAAAATTCATTTTTTTTAAGTGAGAAAATTCTGTTTTTTCATTCTCACTGAGAAAACCATAAACCACATGGTGGGTACGGGACTGGCACCCCCCTTTCTACTGAGGTGGTAATTTTAAATTTTTTTTAATAAAGTTAAAAAAAGAAAGTAATTTTCAAAATCTAAAGGGTTGGTATTTCATTTTTTTCTGATTTTGAAATAAAAATACCAAAAAAGGTATTTTTTCAAAATCTAGGGATGTGGGTCAGTTGGTCCTTTCTTAATTGGTGCCCCTGAGAGTAAATTTTTTTCTTCTTATGGCTGAAGGTAAGTTAGTATTGCTTACAGTTAAAAAAAATGGAGCACAATCAGCAGCTTTGAATAAAAATTTGTGAATTTTATATGTAGTTTGGCAAGTATAGGCCCACCCAGTTTTTGTTTCGTGGTTGAGGGACTGAGTTGAAACTTTCTGAAAAAGTAGTCGCTGTTTTGATTTTTTTCAGTGGGGGCGGTAAGAGTAGTGATACGTAGTTATTTAATTGTGGAAAGAGGGCCAACAATTTTTTCCCGCCCTCGCAAAAGAGTATGCGCTACAGTTTTTTTTTTACTTTTTATACGTGTCATCCAACTGGCTTTGTAAACGTGTTTAGTTAACACGTAAATTATTATTTGTTTTATAAAGTTTAATAAAAGACACTTGTAAAGAAAATAAATGAAGTTTACAAAAAGATGAAGAACAATTAAATACATAATCTAACCTAACCTAGGTACCCCCCCCCCCCTTAAACCCAAAAAAAGAACAGTTTAAATATTGTAAACGCAATGAAAACCATGCTTTGCATTCCATTTCTCTATTGCAAATACCCGTTTGACGGGTATCCATTAGTAGTTCCTTGTACAATATATAGCGGTGGGTACCATAAAATACAAAAGAACCGTATTTAATGTATGCTATGCTTTACACCCCCCCCCCCGAATGTGCAAATATATAGCCCAAATTTGTTTCTAAACTATTATATATTCACCCTATTTTATTATATTTCATTAGCATCAACCAAACTTGACTTCTTTCGTGGGTACCATAAAATGCACAAGTACCAAATAACCTCCCCTTGAACAAAAATCCTGGGTGCTTGTCGGTTATTGGAAACACATTTAAGACTTACGCTTAGGTTACATCTCAGAAAACCGGTTCATAGTTACAAAAACAAGTGATACAATTCTTTGGACTTAGACAGGATGCATTGGAATTGTGTAATTTGCTCAATATATTTGCACGTTAGGGGTCGAGGTGGGGGTTAGGCTAGGTTACGTTAGGTTTCAATAATTTTGTTTCTAAAGTATTATTTTATCATCATGCTTTGTTATTTTTCATTAGGATTAACCTAACTTTACTTTTTGTTCCAATATCCAACATGTACCTCCTGGGTACGCCCTTGGTTGAATTAAATAATAAAAAAAAACAAGTTTTTTTAACTGAAAGTAAGGAACGACGTTAAAACTTAAAACGAACATAAATTATTCCGTATATGAAAGGGGCTGTCCCCTCTTCAACGCCTCGCTCTTTACGCTAAAGTTTTTCATTGTTTAAAAAAAATAGAGTTGTGAGAAATTCAAACTTTAGCGTAAAGAGCGAGGCGTTGAAGAGGGGACATCCCATTTAATATACGGAATAATTTCTGTTCGTTTCAAGTTTTAACGTCGTTCCTTACTTTCAGTTAAAAAAACTTGTTTTTTTATTTAATTTTCGAACGTTTTTGAATTAATGCAGGTTTTTATTTTGGCTCATCGTACATGAATAATTAAAATAAAATTTGCATACTAATTTTACTTTTATTTGGTTAAATGGCTTTCTCGAAACTTGTTGAATTTTATTTACGAACGTTTTTATTAGTAATAATTATACGTAACTTACGAATTAACTTACGTAACGAACTTCTATACTCATATATTTTTAATACGTATATTAGAGGGTTTGCCCCCTAGTCAATACCTTGCTCTTTAAGCTAAAGTTTGAATTTTGCTCCAATTCTTTAAAAATGACCCCTTAATCACAAATGCCGTTAATTAGAATAAATAGCTCTTATGAAAGTACTAAATAATCTTTGGCTTAAAGAGCGAGGTATTGACTAGGGGGTGAACCCAACCATATACGTAATGTTTTCTGTCGTTTTAATTTTTGATGTTGCTCCTTACTTTCAGTTGAAAAACTTGTTTGTTTGTATATAATTTTTGATCTTTTTTTAAATAATGCTGGGAAATCCGGCTCCCCCTTCATAGCAATGTCCCTTCCCCCATGAAAACTTCCTTCATGGAAAGATCCTCCCACATATTCCCCGCCCCGAGGGGAGGCGGAAAAGAGGTCGACAAAGACACACCCTATGACTGCAGTACGACCAGGACCTGAGATGAGAAGTGCGGAGCTGTCTCTTCAACCACAGTGGGAGGATGTCACGGCTGCAGCTCAGTTCCGAGATGTCTGGCGAGGCTTCGTAGACGTCCTATGAGCCATTCCTGGCTCTGGAGGATCTAAGGTCTAAGGTAAGGTAAAATAAGCAACTTAAAGGTACCAGTCTTTTTAAATTTCCAGGTGGCACTATAATTTAGCTAGGCTGAAAGTGAAAACATCATTTGATACCTTTTTTATGCTCTTTCATAAATCAATAATCTCTTCTTTTGAAAATTGCATCTCGAGCCCTTTAAAGGGCCCCATTTCTTTAGCAACCTCATTTATTAGGCAACTCAAATATAAACCGTTTTCCCACCGTTTCAAGTTTTTCAAGTGCCGTCGACAAAAATAGCGCTGAATTCTGCGATTCGAAACTTTGCCGTCGATAGTTCAGGATATATTCCAATTCAGGGTATATATTTGCACATTATGGCGGGGGGTAAAGTTCATGGTAAATTTACAGTGGGCCATATAATTTAGCTAGGATGAAAAAAGGCATCAAATGATGTTTTCACTTTCATCCTAGCTAAATTATAGTGCTACTTGGAAATATACCCCAATCATTCTGTCTTATAATTATTAAATAAAAAAAAACAAGTTTTTTTTTTAACTGAAAGTAAGGGACGACGTTAAAAATTACAACGAACAGAAATTATTCCTTATATGAACGGGGTTTTCCCCTCCTCAACGCCTCGCTCTTTACGCTAAATTTTTTTATTGTTTAAAAAATTATAGTTTTTAGAAAGTAAAACTTTAGCGTAAAGAGCGCGGCGTTGAGAGGGGGACAGCCCCTTTCATATAAGGAATAATTTCTGTTAGTTTTAAGTTTTAACGTCGTTCCTTACTTTCAGTTAAAAAAACTTGTTTTTTTTTATTTAATTTTTGAACGTTTTTGATAATTAAAACAAAATTTGAATGTTAATTTTACTTTTATTTGGTTAAATGGCTTTCTCGAAACTTGTTTAATTTTATTTACGAACATTTTATTAGTAATAAATATACGTAACTTACGAATTAACTTACGTAACGAACTTCTATATTAGTAGTAACCATCTATGGAATTTGCTTGCTGCCATAGGAAGGAATTTGCTTGCTGCCATAGGAATTTCTATGTTATTTGCTTGCTGCCATAGGACTATGGAATTTGCTTGCTGCCATAGGACTATGCTATTTGCTTGCTGCCATAGGAATTTCTATGTTATTTGCTTGCTGCCATAGGACTATGCTATTTGCTTGCTGGGGTTGGCAGACAGGATTTCTATTATGACACCCATTTTTTGGAGGTCAAACTCATTGATACATGTTTTTTTTTGTTTTTTTTTTAAATTTTATTTTTTAAATTAACCACAAAACACTTTGAATAAAACCGTGAAATTAGGACTGAAAGTTCGTTCGTAGTATAAATGAATACAATTACAAATAAATTTATTGTGACTGCTATTTATTAATCTGGTTATGTGGGTATAATCTGGTTTGGTTCGTTATTGCGAAAGGCTTACTCAATTTACATCTTAGTGTTAACTGGGTGATCTAATTGCGTAGGTACTAAAGGAACATTTGAAGGTGGAGAAAAAAAGGGGTAATTAGTGATTGGATAATTTTAACAAGAAATGACTGAAAAGTGTTTTGGAGGAGATGGGATGAATATGTACTGTATAATACACAAGTGATGATTTGCACAGTGTTGTCAATTTTAAATAGTTTAGAAACAAAAAAAATTAACATGAAATGGCTGAAAAGTGTTTAGAGGGAGTTGAGTTGCACAAGGGTTGACTTGCACGAGGGTTCAGTTAGGTGCGGATTCAGTTACACGAGGATTAGTTAAATGGGGTTGAGTTGCACGGAGGTTCAGGTGTCCGGGGTTGCGGTTATACAGGGGTTCCGTTACATGGGGGGTTCAGGTGCACGGGGGGTATCTGCTATAAAAAACACTTCATTCTAAACAAATACGAAGATTTTGAAAAGCAGACAAAAAATTGGACACTATAATCAGAATTATTTGATTAACATTTAAAAAGGGGTAATGAGATATGTGATCTGTATAAAACACTAGTGATGTTTGATAAGTATTGTCAATTTAAAATAGGATCTAACGTTTCTTTTGTTCCCCCATTTCTGAGGGCAGGGAGGGTTCAATTTTGGCGGGAAAAAATCTGAATAACGGAGATGGCTCAGAGTCCCTTCATTCCCACATTTCCGAGGGCAGGGGAGGGGGGAGAAGGTGATAGTATTCCAATACAATAATTCAAGCATAATAGAATTTATGCTCCTAGTGGAAGCTCGTAAAGCCCTTCCCCCTCCCCACGCTAGGATTATTCTGATCGTTTTTTAGTTAATGCAGCTTTTATTTGCATAAAAATTTTACTTTTCTTTTGCTAAATGGATCTCTTTACAAATTAACTTACGTAACTAACTTCTATATTCGTGTATTTTTCTTCTGGCAAAAAATACAGAGTCCCAGATTTTTGCAGATTTGAGCTTGAAATCTATGTAATAGAGTTTTCTGATACGAAGAATCTGACGGTGTGATTTTAATTAAAATTCATTCACTTGTAGGGGGTGTTTCCCCCCTCTTTAAAAAATCGGGGTAATTTTTCTCAGGCTCGTAGCCTTTGATGAGTAATACTAAACTTAATAAAATTTATATATTTAGAATCAGCATTATAAACACATTCTTTTGATACATTTATTAACATCAAAATTCCGTTTTTAAAAGTTTGGATTACTACTGAGCCGTATCGCTTTCTCCAGTACGTGTTAGACCAGATCATAACCCCCAAAGTCACTTCTATTATCAGTCGTAATTTAAAAAGATTTTTTTTTCCTGTATTGTTTGTAGGCGGTAGCGTACATTAGGAGAGGGTTACATGAGCAATCCTCCCCTCCATCGAGATCTTCATAAAAGGGAAAAGGAAGATTTGTATGCAAACTATTAAATGGAAAAACAAGTCACAGCAACTGGTTTTGGGCCATATTCTGTAATAATACAAGGTTAAAATTAGCCCCTGATTTGTATTAACATCTTCATCTAGGACCAATTTCAGCCTGGTGCTATAAACGATCGTAAACGGCCGAAAATGCTCGTTTTGAGTTTGACTCGATTATTTATTGTAATTTATTTTCAGTTTGGGTTTCATTTATTTATAGATACTGATTAGTGGTAGTTTCACGTTTGGTAGATTGTTCTATTTTAGTTTTTCTCAATATTTTTTTAATGGGATTCTTTATATCTCTTTGAAGAACATGTTTTGAGGAAAAGGTCAGTATAACAGTGTTATTCAAATTATTAATTGACTAGCAACCCCTTTGAGTGATATAAGCTCTTTTTGGCACTTGACGCAATAGGCAATGGGATATTATAGTGAACATAGCTATAAATTTAATGACATAAAATATTCGATTCAAGATGTGAAACGTAACAAGAACCTGATTCAGCATTGGGCTAGGCTTATAGACTGCACATAGACGGTCCGTGATTTAAGCTACTCAAAGTCTAGAAATATAGAGTTGTTGATTTTAAACATAGTTTGTTAAAGAAAATGCCAGGACACATTTGGTTTTCTTGTAATCTTCAAGAACTTACTGTTGATTTCAGTTGAGTTTGTGAAAATTTAACCTTGGCCTTTTCTATTTATTTCAGCATCATTGTGTTTTAACTCTATATGTGGTTATGAAGTTTTCCTAGTACTGTGTATTAATAACAAAAAATGAGTAAAAAAAAAATAGTTTCGCAATTGAAAATTAAATTATGTTATTTGACCAAATTTTACCAAATTAAGAGATGTATTGTTTAATTAAAATAGGAAGCTTTTTTAAAAGTATAAAACGATTTAATTTAGAGAGTATCATATTAAAAATATGCTTGGGCCAGGTTTATAGACTGCCTATAGACGGTCCGTAATTTAAGCTACTAAAAGTCTAAAACTATAGAGTCGTTTATTGAACAATTCGTTGCTTCACGAAAAGGCAAGGGAAGATTTGGTTTTCTTGTAATCTTCAAGAATTTACTTTTGATTTCAGTTGAGTTTGTGAAAATTTAACCTTGGCCTTTTCTATTTATTTCAACATCATTGTGTTTTATCTCTATATGTGGTTATAAAGTTTTCCTAATACTATGTATTAATAAAAATAAATTAGTAAAAAATATTTTCGCAATTGAAAATTAAATTATGTTTTGGAGGCCAATTTGACCAAATTAAGAGATGTATTGTTTAATTAAAATAGGAAGCTTTTTTAAAAGTATAAAACGCTTTAATTTAGGGAGTATCATATTAAAAATATGCTTGGGCCAGGTTTATAGACTGCCTATAGACGGTCCGTAATTTAAGCTACTAAAAGTCTAAAACTATAGAGTCGTTTATTGAAAAAATCGTTGCTTCACGAAAAGGCAAGGGAAGATTTGGTTTTCTTGTAATCTTCAAGAACTTACTTTTGATTTCAGTTGAGTTTGTGAAAATTTAACCTTGGCCTTTTCTATTTATTTCAGCATCATTGTGTTTTAACTCTATATGTGGTTATGAAGTTTTCTTAAGACTATGTATTAATAAAAAAAATGAGTAAAAAATAGTTTCGCAATTGAAAATTAAATTATGTTTTGGAGGCCAATTTGACTAAATTAAGAGACGTATTGTTTAATTAAAATAGGAAGCTTTTTTAAAAGTATAAAACGCTTTAATTTAGAGAGTATCATATTAAAAATATGCTGGGTTTAGCCTCCATCTAGGACTTCCGCTCTTTTCCTTATGTGTTTAAGTAGCTTGAAATTTAAGTCTTTAAGCTTGCAAGCTACCTACTGAGAAAACTGACAATAATTTTATTTTAGGAAGATGTTGATCAAACCCCCCAGCAAAAGTGAGCAAAGTTAGATGTCACCCTTGACAGCAATGTGAGTCAAAGCAAAATACACCATGTAAATACCCCCAAGCACATTTTTGAAGATTCGAGTGTTACAAGAAAACAGATAAGGATGCTTATAAAAACACAAGAAAAAGATAAACATTCACTTCTATTTAAAGGACCAGATGTGAGACACTATGCTCAGTTAAACAATACAAGGAAGCATCCTATAGTGTTGTTATGCTAAATTTCCCATTGGTCTGTGAATGTTCGTTTCTAAAAGCAGTATTGTTTTGATTTCAAGTAAAGTTCGTTAGCTTTTTTAATGCTCCCATTAGTCAAAGGGTCCAGATATTCTTAGAATATAGTTTATATCCTAGCCCCCTGCGATATAACCTATTCATCACTTGAAAAGCCCATATCTGAGGTAGTCACGGCCATTTTTTTTTTATCAAGGAATTATCTGAATGCATTTAAGGTATAGTATGAACGGCTTGCAAAAAACACGAAATTACTACTACTAGTAACAACTCACTGCACTACAAAACCATTTATTTCATTGAAATGCAAGAGTTTGAATATTTCAGTAGTGTTATGTCGTGGTTTACCTTGTCACAGAATGGTTTACCATGTCACAGTTACATTCTCTTGATTTTTCAAAGTTCATTTTGAATTTCTTTCGTTGAAATGCAAGAGTTGGAAAATTTCAGTAGTATTTTCTTGCGATTTACCTTGTCACAGTTACATTATCTTAATTTTTTTAAGTTTATTTTGAATTTCTATCATTGAAACGCAAGAGTTGGAATATTTCGGTAGCGAATTTATGTCAAATCCAGGGAAGAATTTTTTTTTTTTTGAAACGCTTGTTTATTTTGAATTTCTATCATAATAGTTTAATTGAGTTCTTTACTTTTCTTTGAAAAACTTATTTTGTAGAAGAAGTGTTTTTTTTTTTCTAATTAAGAAACTGAATTTCAAAATCAAAATTAAATTGCATTTACTACTTTTCATTTAAACTAATGCAGTTTCTATAAAAAAAAATTTGAAATTATTTCGTTTAAACTATTGCAGTTTCTATAAAAATGTCTGAATTACAAAATCAAATTAAATTGCATTTACTACTTTTCGTTTAAACTAATGCGGTTTCTATAAAAAATGTGAAATTATCTCGGTTAAACTATAAAAGTTTCTATATAGTTAAGTTAAAAAGCTGCTCACCAAGTTGGTTTTTAGAGTTTCGGTTACTATTGAACCGTGTCGCTCCTTACTTACAATTAGTTACCACGAACTGTTTGAAAAAATATTAGTGTTGTTCCTTACTTTCAGTTGGAAAAAAAAAATGAGAAAATATTAGTGTTGTTCCCTACTTTCAGTTGGAAAAAAAAACGAGTCGTTCCCTATTTACAGTTCGTTAGCACGAACTTTTTGAAAAAATATTAGTGTTGTTCCTTACGCGATAGACTTGTTAGAGTGAACAGAAAAATATTAGTGTTGTTCCTTACTTCAGTTGGAAAAAAAATGAAAAAATATTAGTGTTGTTCCTTACTTTCAGTTGGAAAAAAAAATAGTCGCTCCTTACTTACAGTTCTTTACCACGAACTGTTTGAAAAAATATTAGTGTTGTTTCTTACGCGATAGACTTATTAGAGTGACAAAAAACTTTTTTTTCCACAACCCACAAGAGGACATTTTTCAACTAAAAGTAAAGAGCTATTAAAATAAATCAAACATGAGGTGAAATAATAACGAATTATTCAAACTTAAATTTTCTGTAAAGCTGTGTCTAGTAATAAAATTAATACAGTGACAAAAACTTTTTTCTTGGGTTGATCTAGGTTCACGAAGAGTAGTTTTCTAGCAATGATACCAAATTTTTTCTTAGAAGAAAATTTTTTTCACTGTGATAACTAGTTTTCTGTCAGAAGTAGCAAATTTTGCTTAGCACAAAAAAACCTTCTCATCAAGGTAATGATATTTTACCTTAATACTAACATACTTTTACTAAACAAACAAAAATTTCTCTAACTTGCTTAACACTAACAAACCTTCTCATCAAAGTAACAACATTTTCCCCTAATACTAACATACTTTTACTGAACAAACAAAAATTTCTCTTAGAAATAATATTCTTCATCAATGATAACATTTTTTCTGTTCGAACGAGCAAGTTTTCTAGTAAAGATAAAAAAATATTTCTTAGAAGTAACGTTTTTTTTATTGTTATAACAACTTTTCTGTCAGAAGTAGCAAGTTTTGCTTAACACTAACAAACATTCTCATCAAAGTAACAATATTTTACTTTAATACTAACATACTTTTACTTAAAACACACAAATTTTTCTTAGAAATAATATTTTTCGTCAGTGATAACACTTTATCTCCTCGAACTAGCAAGTTTTCTACCAAATATAACAAATTTTTTCTTAGAAGTTACATTTTTTATTATGATAACAACTTTTCTGTCAGAAGTAGCAAGTTTTGCTTAACACTAACAATCCTTCTCATCGAATTGATGATATTCTAAACGAATACTTTACTAGTATTACAGAACAAAAGAACATGCCTAATCGATATTGTGTGTTTTGTATGTGTTAACACTTTTTCTGCCTAAACTATAAATCTTCACGCATTCTTGCCCAAACATGTTAGTCAGCGTCGAATTTTTGATTGTAAAAGAGTATTTTCTTTCAAAAGTCGAATGTTTTTATTAACACTAACAATTATTCTCATCAAATTAATAATATTTAACCTTAATACTAACATACTTTTACTTAACACACACAAATTTCTCTTAGAAATGATATTTTTAGTCAGTGATAACACTTTTTCTGTTCGAACTAGCAAATTTTCTACCAAAGATACCAAATTTTTTCGTAGAAGTAACATTTTTTGATTGTGATAACAACTTTTCTGTCAGAAGTAGCAAGTTTTGCTTAACACTAACAAACCTTCTCATCAAAGTAATGACATTTTACCTTAATACTAACATACTTTTACTGAACATGCACACAAAGTTCTCTTAGAAATAATATTTTTCATTTCTATGTCTGAATCTATTTGCTTACATGTCTGGGTTGGTGTTTGGTTAGGTTTGATTAGGTTAGCTAAGTTAGGTTAGGTTAGCTAAGTTAGGTTAGGTTAGCTAGTAAACATTTCTCCATGTTTAAGTTAGGTTAGGTTAACTTATCATGAGCGCTCATGATAAGCTAACCTAGCCTAACTAAAGCATGATACCAAGTCGACATGGGTGGATTTTCCGGCAAGTATGGTTAGGTTAGGTTAGATCAAGTTAGGTTAGGTTAAGTTATGTTAGATTAGGTTAGCCTACGTAAGCGCGCGTACATAGGCTAACCTAATCTAACTTAACTTAACCTAACCTAACTTGATCTAACCTAACCTATCCATACTCGCCGGAAAATTCACCAATGTCGACTTGGTATCATGCTTTAGTTAGGCTAGGTTAGTTTATCATTAGTGCTCAGGATAAGTTAACCTAACCTAACCTAACATAAACATGGAGAAATTTTTACTAGATAAACTAACCAAACATAGCTAACCTAACCTAACTTAGCTAACCTAATCTAACCTAACCAATACCCAACCCAGACATGAAAGTAAATAGATTCAGACACATAAGTGACAAATATTATTTCTAGGAGAACTTTTTGTGCGTGTTCAGTAAACGTATGCTAATATTAAGGTAAAACGTCAGTACTTTGATGAGAAAGTTTGTTAGTGTTAAGTAAAACTTGCTACTTGTTACAGAAAAGTTGTTATTATAATCAAAAAATGTTAGTTCTCCAAAAAAAATTGGTATCTTTTTTAGAAAACATGCTAGTTCGAACAGAAAACGGGTTATCACTGAAGAAAAATATTATTTCTAAGATAAATTTGTGTGTGTCTTCAGTAAAAGTTTGTTAGTATTAAGGTGAAATATCATTACTTTAATGTGAATGATTGTTAGTGTTAAGAAAAATTTGCTAATTCTTAAACAAAAGTTGGTTTTAGAATCAAAAATGTTACTTCTAAGAACAAATTTGAGCACTTTGGCAGAAAAAATGCTAGTTCAAGTAGAAAAAGTGTTAACACTGACGAAACACATTATTTCTAAAAGAAATGGGTGTTTTTTCAGTAAAAGCATGTTAGCATTAGGTTAAAATATAATTACTTTAACATGAAGGATTGTTAGTTTTTAGCAGAAGTTGCTACTTCTGACAGAATATCTTTTATCAAAATATAAAAATTTAACGTCTAAGAACAATTTTCATATCTTTAGTAGAAAGATTATTATTTAGAAATGTAAAAGCGTTATCAATTACGACAAAATATATTTGAACTAAAAATTTTTGTTTTTTTAGTAAAAGCATGTTGGTATTAAAGTAAAATATCGCTAAGTTAATGAGAATGTCTGTTAGTTTTAAACAGAACTTTCAGCTTCTGACATAAAAGTTATTATCACAATAAAAAAAATTATAATGACATGAAAAATTTGTTATATTTTCTAGAAAACTTGCTCGTTAGAGCAGGCAAAGATTTATCAGTGATAAGAAATATTATTTTTAAGAGAAGGTTTTTTTTTTTCAGTAAACGTATGTTAGTATTAGGGGAGAATGTTGTTACTTTGATGAGAAAGTTTGTTACTGTTAAGCAATTTAGAGAAATTTTTGTTTGTTTTAATAAAGTATGTCATCATTAATGTGAAATATCATTACTTTGATTAGATGGTTTGTTTGTGTTAAGAAAAATTTGCCAATTCTGACAGAAAACTTGTTATTACAGTCAAAAAATTTTACTTCTAAGAAAAAATTTTGTATCTTTGCTAAAAAACTACTCTTCGTGAACATAGATCAACCCAATAAAAAAGTTTTTTTCACTGTAATAATTTTATCGCTAGACACAGCTTTACAGAAAATTTAAGTTTGAACAATTATTCGTTATTATTTCACCACATGTTTGATTTATTTTAGTAGCTCTTTACTTTTAGCTGAAAAATGTCCTCTTGTGGGTGGTGGAAAAAAAAAGTTTTTTGTCACTCTAATAAGTCTATCGAGTAAGGAACAACGCTAATAGTTTTTCAATCAGTTCGTGGTAACGAAATGTAAGTAAGGAACGACTAGTTTTTTTTCCAACAGAAAGTAAGGAACAACACATATCTTTTTTCATTTTTGTTTTTCCAAATGCAAGTTAGGAGCAACACAAATAATTTTTTTTTCACTCTAATAATTATATCTCGTAAGGAACAACACTAATATTTTTTCAAACAGTTCGTGGTAACGAACTGTAAGTAAGGAACGACTAGTTTTTTTTTCCAACTGAAAGTAAGGAACAACACTAATATTTTTATTTTTTTTTCCATCTGAAAGTAAGGAACAACACTAATATTTTTTCAAACAGTTCATGGTAATTAATTCTAAGTAAGGAACAACACAGTTCAATAGTAACTGAAACTATAAAAATCTACTTGGTGAGCAGCTTTTTTACTTAACTTTATAGAAACTTCAATAGTTTAAACGATGTAATTTTAAATTTCTTATAGAAACCAAATTGGTTTAAACGAAAAGGAGCAAATGCAACTTAATTTGATTTTGTAATTCAGAAATTTTAATAGAAACTGCAATAGTTTAAAAGAAATAGTTTCAAATTTTTTTACATAAAATTCATTATTTTAAATTAAAATTATTAAATTAAATTAAATTTTTATTTTTAAATTAATTTCATTAATTAGAAAAATAAAAAAAAAACAATTTTTACAAAAAATTATTTTTTAAAATAAAATTAAATAACACAATTAAAATAATGTTAAAGAAATTTAAAATAAAAACGCTTTTCAAAAAAAAAAAATTCTTCCCTGGATTCGCCATAAATTCACTTCCGAAATGTTCCAACTCAAGCATTTCAGTGATACAAATTCCAAATAAAATTAAAAAAATTAAGTGAATGTAACTGTGACAAGGTAAATCGCAAGAAAATACTACTGCAATTTTCAAACTCTTGCATTTCAATGACAGAAATTCAAAATGAACTATAAAGAATCAAGAGAATGTAACTGTGACATGGTAAACCATTATGTGACTAGGTTAACAACTACATAGCACTACTGAAATATTCAAACTCTTGCATCTTAATGAAAGAAATGTTTTTTTAGTGCAGTGGGTTTTTACTAGTAGTAGTAATTTCGTGTTTTTGCAAGCCGTTCATACTATACTTTAAATGCATTCAGATAATTCCTTGAAAAAAAAAAATAGCCGTGACTACCTCAGATATGGGCTTTTCAAGTGATGAATAGTTTATATCGCAGGGGGCTAGGTTATAAACTATATTCTAAGAATATCTGGACTCTTTGAGTAATAGGAGCATTAAAAAAGCTAACGAACTTTATTTGAAATCAAAACAATACTGCTTTTAGAAACGAACATTCACAGACCAATTGGAAATTTAGCATAACAACACTATAGGATGCTTCCTTGCATTGTTTAACTGAGCATAGCGTCTCACATCTGTTCCTTTAAATAGAAGTGAATGTCTATCTTGTTCTTGTGTTTTTATAAGCATCCTTATCTGTTTTCTTGTAACACTTGAATCTTCAAAAATGTGCATGGGGGTATGTACATGATGTATTTTGCTTTGACTCACATTGCTGTCAGAGGTGACATCCAACTTTGCTCACTTTTGCTTGGGGGTTTGATCAACATCTTTCTAAAATGAAATTATTGTCAATTTTCTCAGTAGGTAGATTGCAAGCACAAAGACCTAAATTTCAAGCTACTTAAAGACATAAAGAAAAGAGCGGAAGTCTTAGATGGATGCTAAACCCAGCATATTTTCATTATGATACTCTCTACATTAAAACGTTTTATACTTTTAAAAAAGCTTCCTATTTTAATCAAACAATACGTCGCTTAATTTGGTCAAATTGGCCTTCAAAACATAATTTAATTTTCAATTGCAAAACTAATTTTTATTCATTGTTTGTTATTAATACTTAGTCTTAGGAAAACTTCATAACCACATATAGAGTTACAACACAATGATGCTGAAATAAATAGAAAAGGCCAAGGTTAAATTTTCACAGACTCAACTGAAATAAAAAGTAAATTATTTAAGATTAAAAGAAAACAAAATCTTCCCTGGCTTTTTCTTTAAGAAACTATTTTTAAAATAAACGACTCTAAAGTTTTAAACTTTTAGTAGCTTAAATTACGGACCGTCTAAAGGCAGTCTACAAACCTGGCCCAAGCATATTTTTAATATGATACTCTCTAAATTAAAATATTTTATACTATTAAAAAAGCTTCCTGTTTTAATTAAACAATACGTCTCTTAATTTGGTGAAATTGGCCGCCAAAACATAATTTAATTTTCAAATGCAAAACTATTTTTTACTCATTTATTGTTTTTAATACATAGTCTTAGAAAAAATTCATAACCACATATAGAGTTACAATACAATGATGTTGAAATAAATAGAAAAAGCCAAGGTTAAATTTTCACAGACTCAACTGAAATAAAAAGTAAATTCTTGAAGATTACAAGAAAACTAAATCTTCCCTTGCCTTTTCGTGAAGCAACGAATTGTTCAATACACGACTCTATAGTTTTAGACTTTTAGTAGCTTAAATTACGGACCGTCTATAGACAGTCTATAAACCTGGCCCAAGCATATTTTTAATATGATACTCTCTAAATTAAATCATTTTATACTTTATAAAGCTTCCTATTTTAATTAAAAATTACATCTCTTAATTTGGTAATATTAGTCAAATAAGATAATTTAATTTTCAATTGCTAAACTATTTTTTTTTTACTCATTTTTTGTTATTAATACATAGTCCTAGGAAAAATTCATAACCAAATATGGACTTAAAACCCAAAGATGCTGAAATAAATAGAAAAGGCCAAGGTTAAACTTTCATAAACCCGACTTAAATTAGCAGTAAGTTCTTGAAGATTACAAGAAAACCAAATCTGCTCTTGCATTTTCGTGAAGCAACGATCTGTTCAAAACAAAACTCTATATTTTTAGACTTTGAGTAGCTTAAATTACGGACCGTCTATAGGGAGTCTATAAGCCTGGCCCAATGCCGACTAAGGTTCTTAATGTATTTCACATCTTGAATTGAATATTTTATGTTATTAAATTTATAGCTATGTTCACTATAATATCCCATTGCCTATTGCGTCAAGTGTCAAAAATGGCTTAGATCACTCACAGTGGTTGCTACTCAAGGAAGAATTTGAATAACCCCTTTATACTGACCTTTTCTACAAAATATGTTTTTCAAAGAAAGGTAAACAATTCCATTAAACAAAAATTAAGCAAAAATAAAATCAAATAATCTACCAAACATGAAACTACCACTAATTAGCATCTATAAATAAATGAAACCCAAACTGAAAAGCAATTACAATAAATAATCGAGCAAAACTCAAAACGAGCCTTTTCGGCCGTTTACGATCGTTTATAGCACCAGGCTGAAATTGGTCCTAGATGAAGATGTTAATACAAATCAGGGGCTAATTTTAACCTTGTATTATTACAGAATATGGCCCAAAACCAGTTGCTGTGACTTGTTTTTCCATTTAATAGTTTGCATACAAATCTTCCTTTTCCCTTTTATGAAGATCTCGATGGAGGGGAGGATTGCTCATGTAGCCCTCTCCTAATGTACGCTACCGCCTACAAACAATACAGGAAAAAAAATCTTTTTAAATTACGACTGATAAAAGAAGTGACTTTGGGGGTTATGATCTGGTCTAACACGTACTGGAGAAAGCGATACGGCTCAATAGTAATCCAAACTTTTAAAAACGGAATTTTGATGTCAATAAATGTATCAAAAGAATGTGTTTATAATGCTGATTCTAAATATATAAATTTTATTAAGTTTAGTATTACACATCAAAGGCTACGAGCCTGAGAATAATTTACCCGATTTTTAAAGAGGGGGGGAAGCATCCCCTAAAAGTGAATAAATTTTAATGAAAATCACACCGTCCTATTCATCTTTTTAGAAAACTCTATTACATAGATTTCAAGCTCAAATCTGCAAAAATCTGGGACTCTTTATTTTTTGCCAGAAGAAAAATACACGAATATAGAAGTTAGTTACGTAAGTTAATTTGTAATGAGATCCATTTAGCAAAAGAAAAGTAAAATTTTTATGCAAATAAAAGCTGCATTAACTAAAAAACGATCAGAATAATCCTAGTGTGGGGAGGGGGAAGGGCTTTACGAGCTTCCTTTAGGAGCATAAATTCTATTATGCTTGAATTATTGTATTGGAATACTATCACATTCTCCCCCTCCCCTGCCCTCGGAAATGTGGGAACGAAGGGTCTCTGAGCCATCCCCTTGATGCAGATGTTTTCCCTCCAAAATTGACCCCACCCTGCCCTCAGAAATGTGGGAACGAAGGGAACGTTAGATCCTATTTTAAATTGACAATACTTATCAAACATCACTAGTGTTTTATACAGATCACATATCTCATTACCCCTTTTTAAATGTTAATCAAATAATTCTGATTATATTGTCCAATTTTTTGTCTGCTTTTCAAAATGTTCGTATTTGTTTAGAATGAAGTGTTTTTTATAGCAGATACCCCCCGGGCAACTGAACCCCCCCATGTAACTGAACCCCTGTATAACCAAAACCCCGTACAACTGAACCTCGACCCCATTGCTACTCGTGCTACTCGACCCCATTTAACTAATCCCCATGTAACTGAATCCGCATGTAACTGAACCCTCGTGCAAGTCAACCCTCGTGCAACTCAACTCCCTCAAAACACTTTTCAGCCATTTCTTGTTAATTTTTTTATTTCTAAACTATTTAAAATTGACAACACTGTGCAAATCATCACTTGTGTATTATACAGTAGACATTCATTCCATCTCCTCCAAAACACTTTTCAGTCATTTCTTGTTAAAATTATCCAACCACTAATTACCCCTTTTTTCTCGACCTTCAAATGTTCCTTTAGTACCTACGCAATTAGATCACCCAGTTAACACTAAGATGTAAATTGAGTAAGCCTCTCGCAATAACGAACCAAACCAGATTATACCCCCATAACCAGATTAATAAATAGCGGTCACACTAACTTGATTAGTAACTTAATTCAGATATAGTACGAATGGACTTTCAGTCCTACATTCACGGGTTTCTGCAAAGTGCTATGGGCTTCATTGAAAAAATACCAGTTTAAAAAAAAAAAAAAAAAAAAACATGTATCCATGAGTTTGACCTCCAAAAAATGGGTGTCATAATAGAAATCCTGTCTGCCAACCCCAGCAAGCAAATAGCATAGTCCTATGGCAGCAAGCAAATAACATAGAAATTCCTATGGCAGCAAGCAAATAGCATAGTCCTATGGCAGCACGCAAATAACATAGAAATACCTATGGCAGCAAGCAAATAGCATAGTCCTATGGCAGCACGCAAATAACATAGAAATTCCTATGGCAGCAAGCAAATAGCATAGTCCTATGGCAGCAAGCAAATAACATAGAAATTCCTATGGCAGCAAGCAAATAGCATAGTCCTATGGCAGCAAGCAAATTCCATAGTCCTATGGCAGCAAGCAAATAACATAGAAATTCCTATGGCAGCAAGCAAATTCCTTCCTATGGCAGCAAGCAAATTCCATAGATGGTTACTACTTATATTCATATATTTTTAATACGTACATTAGAGGGTTCACCCCCTAGTCAATACCTTGCTCTTTAAGCTAAAGTTCAAATTTTTTCCAATTCTTTAAAAATGACCCCTTAGTCACAAATGTCGTTAATTAGAATAAATAGCTCTTATGAAAGTACTAAATAATCTTTGGCTTAAAGAGCGAGGTATTGACTAGGGGGTGAACCCTCTAATATACGTAATGTTTTATGTCGTTTTAAGTTTTGATGTTGCTCCTTACTTTCAGTTGAAAAACTTGTTTTTTTATATATATATAATTTCTCATCTTTTTTAAATAATGCTGGGAAATCCGGCGCGCCCTTCATAGCAATGTCCCTTCTCCCATGAAAACTTCCTTCATGGAAAGATCCTCCCACATAACCCCCGAACCCCCCCCCCACTACCAGAAAAAATCACCCCCCCCCCCCGAAAACGTCTGTATACTTTCCGATAAAGTTCATAACTTTCAGCCCTCCCCCCGGGGAGTTCGGGGGATTAAATCATCCTAAAAGACATAGTTATCATATTTTCGACCTTGCTGACCAAAATGGCTACCTCAAAATTTTGTTCGGGTGACTTTGGGAAAAAATGAGCGTGGGAGGGGGCATAGTTGCCCTCCATTTTTTTGTCACTTAAAAGGGCACTAGAACTTTCAATTTTCGTTCGAATGAGCCCTTCCATGATATTCTAGGACCACTGGGTCGATACGATCACCCCTGGGAAAAAAAAACAAACAAAAAAACAAGTAAACACGCATCCGTGATCTTTCTTCTTGCAAAAAAAATGCAAAATTCCACATTTTTGTAGATATGAGCTTGAAACCTCTGCAGTAGGGTTCTCTGATACGCTGAATATGATGGTGTGATTTTCATTAAGGTACTTGATGAAACTTATATATTTGAAATCACCATTAAAATCTGATTCTTTTGATGTATCTATTGGTATCAAAATTTCGTTTTCTACAGTTTCTGTTACCATTGAGCCGGGTCGCTCCTTACTTGCAGTTCGTTATCACGAACTGTTTGATTTCTTCAGAAGAGCGGTACTTGTGTCTTATAGCCACCACACTCAAGTTCCGTCGAGAAGTGAATTCTGGTTAATGCTAATGAAGTAAAACAAAATATGATGAAAATATAACACTTTATCAACAAAATTAGGAAAACTACAACAAAGAATTATGGAAGGGGGTCCCCCAGACTGCATCATATTAAATACGTAGCCTAAACTAACCTAACCACAATTTAGTTTCCTACCGAGCAGAAGCTGATATTGTCTAGTATAAAGATCATGAAAACTGGTTATTGGCTCATGTTCGTGATACAAGATTTTGAGTGTGGTGGCTATAAGACAAAAGTATCAGAAGAGCCCTTAAACTGTCTTTTTCCCATTAATAGTTTATCAACACTGGGGGGGGGCGAATTTACTCTTTATTTTACATGTATATGCGTATTATGTAAGGTTTTAGATTCTCGTGTTCTTTTTCTTTCTTCCTCCGTCCCTTCACTGTTGTGTTTGACGGGTTATCAATAAATTAAATAAAATTAAATGCAGAAATAAGATATATAGTTTGTCTCGGAGACTTTGGCTGGAATTGTTTCGTCCATTTTCTGTTTATATCTGCCCACCACCGAGTCTCCGAAATTCTGGCGCAGGCTACCACAGCACAAAATAGATTCCAGAACTGAAAAGTAATTCGAGAATCAGTCACTGTGCGGAACTTGATTAATCAATATGGATAAAAGAATTCCAATTCGACTCGGAGATTTCAGTGTGATCGATACCGAATTTAATTCGATAAGAGAGAGATTTGATCAGGAAATGAGGAAAATGGAAGATGAAATGGGGAAATTCAGATCAGAGCTGATGACTAGAGAATCACCGGTTTTTAGTCGCGGAATGCCGAGTGTTGCAAATTCTAAGTAAGTCAATCCTACCCTTTCCCATATTAACAATTAAAGGGTAAAATTGGCAAAGCTCATCAGGGGGGGGGGGTGATATGGGCATTATAGCGTTGGCCGAGCGAAAAAACCAAAGGGGAGCCCAGGTTTCGTTAATGTCCCACCCAAACAGTAATTCTCTATCCGCCCCTGCTCATCTGCGCGTATTTCTGGAATTAGCTAAGTTCAAAAGGAGAGAATTCAAAAGTTTCTTAAGATTGCAGATTTCATAAGGGGAGCAAGGGCGTACTTTGCTATTGGGCAGGGAGGCAACTGACCCTCCCAGACCTCGCTTTACCCCCAGGCCCCAGTTCTCCCCCGCTGAAATTAAGTTTCTTCAAAAATCTTGTCAAAACTAAGATAAGTCTGCACAATTCAAGTATCCACAGAACCGGGTCAGTTTTCTTTAGTGTATTTTTACCTTTATAATATTATATGGCTCATTTTTCAGTTTTCACTGTCATTTTCACTTGATTTGGGAAAAATGGCTCCAAATTTGCCACCCCCCTCAGGATTTTGACGAAATTACGCCACTGAAGGGGAGTAGCATATAGGAACAGGTAAAGTTGTAGTTGTAGGCTTGCTTTTATCCTCGAAAGTAGTTGTGTAAGGGGACTGAAACTTTCAGATATGGATCTAGGACCTTAAATTTACCCTAGGAGTATGTTCCTAAGTTATTATCTCTACCATTTCCATATTTCTAGGGCTTAGAAGATTGCATAGATGGCAGGTTTTTAGTAACACAAATTTGAAAAAAATTATCGAAATTTGGGCATTTCAGTCTCTAGTTTACCTCCCCCCCCCCTTCAATGGTCAAATATATAGCCGAAATTATTTATTCTCAATGAGTTTTCCACACGCTACTCTTCTCTTCAAATTAATCTAACGGTATCAAACAACGGAAAAAATTCACAGAGGAGAATTTATGATTTGGGACAAACATTTGGCCATTATGAGAAATAATATGTGATAATTTTTTAAAAGTAGTTTTCCAAATTTTGCCTCCAATTTAACTGAACCCTAGCACCCCTCTCTAACGCTGGGATATTACCATAGACTATATCCAAAATTGGTAGATTTGTGTTGTTGTTGTTGCTAATTTCTTTTTTATTGACGTTATGAACCATCTGTTAAGACGTTATGACGTTTTTTATTGTTATGACGTTTTTATTGACGTTATGAACGTTATGAACCATGAAAAATATGTTAAAAAGGATTTATGCAAAGCAGTAAAATCGGTGAAATATTTACATTTACGGAGTATTCAGATAGCTAAGAAAAAAAAAAATTACCTCTAGAATCAGAATTTCATCCCGAATTCAAATAAGACATTAGTTTCCGTCGCAAATTCAATTTTAACCTAACTCACCCTAATACCCAAATATAACCTTGCCCATATTATATATTTCCCATGCATTTATTAATTCTCGATTTTGTCACTGTCGATTTAGTTTGCGTGTAAACCGGCTTTAGCTATTCTAGAGGTAAGATTTGTGGGGAGGGGGCTAAACTGAAAGCAAATCTGAAGATTCATTGAATAAAAATTTTCTGGATGTATCGAAGTAATTGTTATAATCCCACCCTTGGGTGTGTGCTTGGGCAGTTTATATCAATGTATTTTGGCTGTCTGAGTTTTTTTTTTATCTATTTTCGTAGTTCATTTGAGCTATTTCCATTAGGACTTCAAAAAATAGTGACATTTTTTTTTGTTAGGAAAATTTAGATGTTTGTACTTTTACGATTAGCGTATGGATGGAGTGAAACGGAATTGAGTAAAAGGGGATGTGAAAAGAGATGTTGGCTTTTAAGGCATTTTGGCTTGGATACGAGTATCGAGAATTTTAAATTGGTTTCTTTTGTCTAACAAAAGACAAGGAAAAATCACCGTCATCGTTATTACCACCGTATATACATTTATATATACAAATTATATTATATATAATTTATATACAGTGGTCATTACATAGGCGACGTGGGCTTCAGAAAAATGTTAGTTTTAGGAAAGTTTCAGCAAAAATGTAATTTGAAACAAACCAAATTCGTATAGAAATCAAATATTCTCAAGAAAAGTCCTAATACATTTTCTTTAATTCGATTATAATTTTTTCTAATCGTGGCTGCGAAATGTCCGCAAAATGCATGTGTGGCAGGGTGAAAATTAACATTGCTTTGACACGGGCAAGAAAAACTCGTAAAACATTTCTGACTAAGTTGAGAATTTTTTTCAAAATTCTTCAGTATTCTTTACCCCCCGCCTCCTATGGTAAATAATGGTTACCAATAACGTGTCACCATAATTTTAACTGAAATCTACCCTTTTCAGTATGAATTAAAACATTGTTTTAGTGTAATCCTTTATAATCAGTATCTTGAACAAATAGGAATAATATCATATCTTAGCTCCTCCGCCGAAATACACATGAAATCCTCGAAATAAAATTTGACTGTACTACTAGTTGCAAAACTAAAAACTCAATTAATTAACATTTGTAAGTTGAACAGAAAACGATTTACCACGTTGCGCATGTCATTGTGCTCGATACATCACCAGTCAAATTTTTTCGTTTCAATTCTCAGGATTTATGCAAACATTATAAAGCATAAGAAAATACGGACTTTTCATTGCAAAGATTTGCGCAAAAATCATTTGATTAGGAAAAGGGAAAATGTTATATAAAGAAAAATAAATGAAGACTTGACAGACATAAACTATACGATGAGGGATGATTTATCTTAATCTTCTGTGCAAATGCCCCACCCCCGAATTGGCGCCACCGCCTTCTAAAGATCAGACCTATACGCCTATAATTACGAAGTATTGAACCAGACAAGGGAAGAACGATGGTACGCAAAGTTATACCTACATGCGGGGGGCGGGGGTAGGGGTAGGAGACTCCACCCTAATGGTCTGGTTAAAAAAAACGTTGACCTCCCCTCGTCACCCCCTCCTCTCCCTCATATTACACAGTGCCGACGAGGGTTTCGTAAAACAGGTGTTTGACGATGGGGAAATTGCCTAAAAGTTGATTTTCATTTGCAGTTAATCCTTTTGTTGCAAGGACATAGGAAAAACGCACTTCGTTTTTTTTCTACAATATAAGCGAAGGGGTAGACAACAGGAAATATATATCAGTTAAGTTATATTTCGGTTTTGGAGCTTAAGAAACAGGGAGCGGGGGCTCCCACAGAAGTTTTATTTTTTTGTGGTGCGCTAAACCCCCAACGAATTTCTGTAGAGGGAAGACAAAGATATGAAAATACTTTTTTTTTACCGAACAAGTGTCACATTTTTAATGAATATTCAGGAATACTGACCAATTCGTTTATTTTTATTTGCTAATGAAAATGAAGAATTCCATTTTGACCCTCCTTCATGAGTGTCCCTGACATGACCTTGCTGAGAGGCAAGGTCTGAGGGATTACAATCTTTCGCACCTTTTCCATTACCTTTTGTGTGTGACAAATAGTGCACAAGCGCATTGATTATTATCAAGGGATTACCGACTTTCATAAATAACGTACACCAGGTAGTGCGTGCCTATCGTGGCGGAACAGTGCCAGTCATCGCGGGGACTGTGCCACGCTTGGCACACGTGGCGCTCTGAGACGTACACAATACGGGAGACCCCTCCTTTATTACAATAGCGGTACTTCTACTTGTGTATTATAGCGACCCCAAATAAGTTCTTGATCTGAGTAGAACCGGTTTCTCTGACCGCAATCGGTTATAATTAGCTTTGTCTCCATGAGAAAAACTACGATACTAGTATATTTTAACTGAATAAAGGTGGTTAGGGTAAGTTAGGCTAGGTATTTGATATAATACGTTTTGGGCGGCCTGATTTCCATTATTTTCTTCTGTGGTTTCCATAATTTTGTTAATAAGTCTTATATTTTCATCAACATAAAATGTGATGTGTAAAATTGTGGGTGTTAACAGGGCGTGGCATGAAACTCGGAATGCTGTGTTAAGTCATGTCTTCCTTCGCCCCAGCAATTAGCTTTGTTTTTGTTCATCCATTACGTCACAAGTTGTATCTCCTCTTTTTCTTCCTTGATGAATTCTGTAATGTTTTGTGTGACTAGTTTCTCAAACTGACAATTTCTTTTCCTTTATAAGGTATTGCCTGAAGGACAAAAGCTAGTAAGTGCATCGATGTTGTTGCTTTGTTAAACACAGTTACGTCAGTGTGTTAAGACTCGTTTTGGGTTTTCATATGCTTGAATGTGCGTTTCTCATATTTTTACATAAAATACATGTATTTTCTTGGTACTGTTCCATTAGCTGTAAAACACGCGAGATATTGTATAGCGAACATGATAAAAGAAACTAGTCAAGCAGGTTCTTTCAACGGAGAATTCCTATGCTGAGCATTGCAAACAGGGATTTCTCACTCCGTTTACAATATCTAAACTTTAGTTTTTTGGGGTTGAAGAGGCAAGAAAAGGTACCCAGGTTAGGTTGCGTATTTAATATGCTCTACCCACACCCCCTTAATGTGCAAATATACAGCCGAAAATTGTTTCTAAACTGTTATATTTTTGGTGTTGTTTTCTTAGATCTTAACCCTATTTTTTATCCTATTTTGTTTTATTTCGTTAGCATTAATCAAAATTCACTTCTTGTGTGTTTTACAGCTAATAGAACAGTACCATTTTCTTTTCTTGGAAACGTTCTTCAAATTAATTTCTGAAGCAAAAGTTCTGTTTGTTTTTCTCTGCTTTTCTTTCCTGCACTTATTTTAGAGTGGCCGCACTCCGCCACACATGGTACAGTTCCACAGCGCCGGTGGCATCAGTTCACCAAATTAAGAGGGGACAAATGCATTTTCAAAATCTAAGGAGGGGACAAGTTTATCAAAAAGGCATTTTTTATTGAAATGCCCCCAAAGGGTATTTTTTCAAAATCTAGGGGCACATGCCCCTCTGTCCCCTCCCAATTGAGGTCACTGGGACAATTAAAATATATTTATTTTAGGTTTGCATTGCTGGATGAGACATATTAATGTGTTAAATGTAATATGATATATATTATAACGTAGAAGTGATACACGTAAAAGTTCATGTCAAGTTTATTGAACTTAATCGGGATAGTCCTATATTAGAGAGATTTTGCACCATATGCGTGAACTATTTTTCGTACGTAAACTACTATGCGGGTATATTTTATTTAAATATTTAATATATAGAGAGGGCCCTGGATAAATCCAACCCGGGCCCACCTTTCCCTGTGTGCGGGCCTGTTTATGGCTCAGGTAAGAATTATTGAGGAGATTTAATGATCGCTGAATAATGTCAAAATCCATTATTCAGCAATAAATAAAACTGTTACGGTCGAATACCCCTAAAATGTTTGAAAGTAATTTATTACTTGATGATAATTATTTTTCTGCCAAGGAATGCATGTTTCCGTAATTTCGCATAGCTATAAACAGAGAACAGTGTCTATATGACTAATGGCTAAATAGGCGAAATTGTCTCCATTTATTATTACATCATTGATGTTGATTTTCTCCTGTCACGCCCAAAATTAACATGCAATGTGGCAACATTCAAAATTCATCTGTAATAATATTTTGTTAAACACATGCAGAATTTCCTGCTTTCACATTAATATAGTTTTGCATTAATTTAATATTTCCTCTTATGTGTAAACTCATTTTTATATAGAAAGCATAAAAAATTATTGGCACTTGTGCATTATATCCCACACACGAAAGAAGTCAAGTTTGGTTAATGCTAATGAAATAAAATAAAATAGGATGAAAATATAATAGTTTAGAAACAAATTTGGGATATATATTGGCACATTAGGGGGTGGGGTAAAGCATAGCACATATTAAACACGTAACCTAACCTAGGTACCTCCGCTCCCCCCCCTAAACCCCAAAAAACAACAGTTTAAATATTGTAAACGCAATAAAAAATCACGCTTTGTGATCCATTTATCCATTGCGAATACCCGATTGACTGGTTTCCTGTAGTATATCCTTATACAGCCTATAGCGCTGTGTAGGATATAATGCACAAGTATCAAATTATTTTCGTTATTATTGTCACTCAATCAATTTATTCAACCGATAAATTCACAATAAAAAACACTTCAACATAGACTCCCCCGTAAGGCTCTATGGCCAGGGAAAAAACAGGGGAGAAACGAAAATGAATCAAATATATTAAAAAAACATATTTTCAACTTAATACATTCACACCTTTAAGACACTCAACATAAGAGAAAGAAAAATATAATGATTACAAAACTCAAACCGGATAAGTTTTAAATATTTCCAATTGTATATTTGAAACCAAGCCACGAGATGCTGAGCTCAAGTCAAACACCCTCCACGACAGAAATTTCTAACCCAGCTCAATAGTCCATCCTGTGAGAAAAGATACAGAGAAAATAAAAGGATAAAAAGAATAAGAAAAACTTAATAAACTTAAGTCCTCAAGACATTAAAGAAATTTCTTAAGATTCTTTTGAAAGTACCAAACGAGTGGCATTCTTGGGTTTTTGATTGTTACTGCTGGTTCCGTCAAGAAAATTTCAATGATATTTTAAGTAGCCCCCACTTGACACGCACCCACGTGGTGGCGGGAGGGCTTGATGACTCTTATTATTTCCATTGGAAATCTATAGGTATTTACAATTTTACGCTGTTTCCTATATGTTTCAAATGCTTTGCCTTTACCTTTTTTATTTGCCCCTCCCCCGTAAAACGTGCTTCCAAATGCGCCATGATTGTTAACATCTTGAATATTATCGCGGTTAATTACTAATTCTATTTATCATTCCAACAGAATATGCTTTCTACTGCCAATCAGGGGTGATCCAAGGGGTGGTTTTAGGGGCACGTGCCCCCTAGATTGTAAAAAGTTACATTAATTACAGGGTTGGAAGAGCCAAAAATACCGATGATAGAGCTACGTTTAATCCGTGCCCCCTCCCCCCACAAATATTAACAATTTACCGCCCCTGTTGGTAAAGTATGCATCGCCAATTCGGGGATTCTTTTCAAAATTGACATGAATTAATATTATCTGTATTTTCTTCCAGCGATAATTTTACTTGTTGATTATAGTTAACATTGCAACAGATAGCCTAAATATTTAGGCTAAGTTACTTGAAAACTTTTCCACGGAGGGGAGACCCAAAGACTTTACCTTAAGGTCTATCTTTTTTACGCTTCCACGGGAAGAGAGTTTGTTGGACCAGTCTTGGGATGCAGGAATTTTTTCGGGGGAGGTCCTATATTAAAAAAAAATGGGAAGGGCCGTCAATAATAATGAAAACTAATTATATATGACAGTTTGTAAAAGAACTGCCCAAAAATTCAATAAAGTTGAGGATTTCGGGGGGGGGGGCTTGGTCCTGAGCCCCCTTAACGTTCGCCCCTGATTATTTTGCGGGACAGGGGAAATATATTAGCGACAAAACTTACCTTTCTTTAAGACCTCTTAAACCTTGGAGCTTGCAAACTTTGGTCATAGAGCAAACCCTTCGAGAAAGTACAGTTCTTAACAAAAACATAAGGGAGGTGAGGGGGGGGGGATTAGTCTCTGAAATTTCAAAATTTTTACTATTCACCCGTTTATCCTATCTGTTTCATATGATTTGTTTGCTTTCATCTAATTCCCCTTCCCGCTGATATAAATTTCTGCAAATATGTCTGCTTCTTACCTATTGAAGAATAGTTATGGACAGCAGAATTGACATATTGAGCTGGATGTACATATTATCTTTTGTGCTTAAGGGCTTCAGGGGCTTTCTGACTTTGTGTTCTTGTATTTATTTTAACGTTGAAAGAAGATCAGATAAGGAAGCTTATTTTTTACATTCTCCTTATGCTTATGTTCCATGTTCAGTGATGATGTATGCTTGGGATTTTGTTTTTCTGGCATTTATTCTACGCTAGATTTCTGGCTCCAATCACCTACAAGCTTAAATTTGAATTATTTTTTTTTTTTTTTTTTTTTTTTTTTTTTTTTTTTTGTTAGACGGAATTTGTACTCAAGTTATGCTTTGCTTTCATTTAGTGTTTTACGAATCAGCGGGAAACAAATGAGCCAATGTAACTGCGAGAAAACAGTATTTTCACCACTGCATAGGGAAACAGTGTTTTCAATTGCCTGATTCATGTGACGTTCAGTGCGTGAAACAGCAGATTAAAACGTTACTCAAGAGTTTTGACGTGCATACTTTAGGAAGTGCAAACACCTAAGCTGCGACTCTTTTGTGAATCTAATTAGATGGTTCTAATTTCCCGAGGAATCTTTCCTCCATATTAGTTTCCCATATTTTTGGGGGGAGCAAGACTAATTTGCAGGTGTACTGAACGAGCATAAATATTCTTTTGTCACAGATCCACACTCCGTTTCTTTCTTTTTTTTAAGGAAAGCGGCTGATATACTTTTGGGTTGGAGATGGTAGCTATGCAAAATACTATTTTGCAGGCATTTTAGCTGCTAATTAGCAGATAAATTGGTATTAGTATTTTTTTTCAGTTCAGAGGAGGGAAAGCTAAGTATTGTAATTTGCAGAGTGATTCAAGTGATTTTGGGGGATGGGATGTATATACACCGTGTATATAATGCCATTGTTACAAGGCCGTGTAAGGTAAAAGGCCGTGTAAAACCTCATAGTCCAAATAGACGGTGCTGGTCCCCATGTAATAACCCTTCAGCTAGGAGGTTTAGTGGGAGGTTGAGACCAGTCATCTTTTGCTTTCACACAACCCTCGTCAGTTGCCTCCCCCAGACTTCTTCAGGCACCTATTTAAACCTGGGAAGATTCTGGCTGAGCTCACAGAGGTTCGCCACTAACTCCCCTCCCAAACCAAATAATCGGCGACACCAGGACTCGAACCATAGCCCTGAACGACATATAAATGTAAGTTTAGGGTGATAACCACTTGGTTATACAACAGTAGAAAGGCCTCAGGAGGTCCCACGACTCACCCCTGCTGCCACCTACAACTTTTTTTTTTACATAATTTATGCATGTTTTTATGTCTGTTCGTTGTCAGTGAGAATGGAAAAACAGAATTTTTCTCACTTGAAAAAACATGAATTTTCTCACATTGATGGATGTTTTCTTGGACGATTATGGGTGTTGGTCAATTTATTTGATGTTTTTGATTGATGTCAACATCAATTTATGTCTGTTTTACGATTCGTTTTCAGTGAGAATGAAAAAAGAGGAACTTTCTCACATTTATGGATGTCAACAGCAATTTATGTCTGTTTTATGGTTCGTTGTCAGTGAGAATGAAAAAACAGGAACTTTCTCACTTTGATGGATGTCAACAGCAATTCATGTTCCTGTTTTATGTCTTAAGGCGAACCTAACCTGAAAAATTGATTTACATAATTGGCGGGGGACTTATTGATTCACGAAGGGGAATTAAGAAACAAACATGGCTTCTTTGATCTTTAGGCT